>NC_092231.1:47524920-47596147 GCF_036320965.1 Panulirus ornatus
GTCCTCTCCCCAAACCCCCTGACTTTACTCATAGACTTTCCCAAAGCCCACTTTTTCCCCTTTACCTTTAAAATTCGTTTCACTCAGACCCAAAAACCTCCCGGGGTTCCCTTTTCCCTCAAACATACACCCATCTGCCCCTTCCCATCTTTGTTACATAACACATTTTTTGACGCCCCCAGTCGGGAGCCTTGGGAGAATGGTCCCCCATGCATGACTCCTTTTTCTTTTTTCCTTAAAAACGTTATATTCCCCCAAATTACATCCCCCAACTTTTAGCCATTTACCTTTTTATCTAAAATCTAAGGGGGGGATGAACAATTTTTGGTTCCCCTTTGGGGACGATTCCCAAAAACCATGTTTTGGGAAGCCTTTGCACTAGACTTTGAGCGGCCATAAAGGGAAATAGCTGAAAGTTTTTCAAAGCGGGTTTTTTTTAACTAAATTTTAGGTCAACATAGAACATTTTCCCGTCTTTTGGGTTATGCCGCAGAAGCAGGTGATGCAATATACCGCGTACATCGTACCCAGAATTGTAAGCCAACACCAGATCACATTCTTTAAACCCTTAGTCTTGATCACAGCTATTAACATCTGGCTCAGTGTTCCTTCACGTAGAAAAAATTTTGAATATTTCTTTTTTTCCTTTGAGTTTTAGATTTTTTGTTTAAAACAAATCCTGCTGTCCATCTCCTTCGTTTGTTTCTTTTCTTGGACCAAACATTTGTTTCCAAGCGTTTACAAATTTTTTGTTTTCCCAAGAAAAAAGGGCCCAAAGGGAAACATTTGGGAAAATTTTCCCTTTCCCATATCCCCCTTTATGGTGACAGGGGTGCAAAACGGAAATCAAATTTGCTGCAACATATACCTGGGTTTTCCAACATGTTGATAGCGCAAGGGAAACAAGCGGGCACCTGTTGAGTCCCTTATCTTACAGCTTTTCTGCGGGAAAATTGGGCAAAAAACGGGGTTTTTGGGGGGAAAATATTTTATATTTATATATATATAAAATTAATATACCGGGGGTTAGGAGAAAAAGAATATTTCCCCACGAAATTCCCTGGGGTGTCTGGGAAGGGATAAAAGGGGAGGGAGCGGGGGGCGGGAAACCCTCCCCTCTCTTTTTTTTTTAAATTTTTTCGAAAAAAAGGAACAGAAAATTTGGGGGCCGGGGGGAGGGTATTCCCTAAAAGGGCCCAGTCCTCTGTTCTTAACGCTCCCACGCTACGCGGGAAAGGGCGAATATTTTTAAAAATTATAAAAATTTTATATATATATATTTATTATATATAATAAATATTTTATCTTTTTTTCCTGTCCCCCGGGTTTTGCAAAGGTTTAGCCAAGGAAACAGACGAAAGAAAGGGCCCAAAAACCCCAAACCCCATACCCCCCCAAAAAAGGGGGGTATAAAACATAGTCCACACACACGCAAAATAATCCCTTCACGTTTCCATGGGGTTTTCCCCAACGTTCCACATGCCTTGATTCAATCCACGACAGCACGTAACCCCGGTATACCACATCCCCTCCAATTTTACTCTATTCCCTTTCCCCCCCTTTTACCTTTTCCTCCAATTTTTCAAAAGGAGCCCCCGTTTACACAAAATCTTTTTTCACTCCATCTTTTTCCCCCTTTCCCAAATTTGGGGCTCCGTCCTTCTCCCCGTTCCCCCCCCTCCGACAAAAAATATCCCCTTTTGGCCCAAACTTTCCCCACCTTTTTTTTCCAAAGTGACCAAACCCTTTCAAAACAAACCCTCTTCTGCTCCTCAACCCCCGCTTCTTTATTTTTTCCAAAAATCTCTCTTTCCCCTTTAAAAGTTACTTACTCGTCAAACCCCCCAAAACCACACATTGTCCTCAAAAATTCCCTTTCCGCACATCCTCCTCCTGCGCACAAATCTATCCAAGTCCCACGCCTCGCAACCATACAACTTTTTTTGGAACCACTATTCCTTTAAAAAATTTCCCAAATTTTTTCTTTTTCCCAGATAAAGTTTCTCGACTTACACATTTTTCAAGGGTCCCCAAAATTTTTGCCCCCCCCCCCACCCATGCTCCCCTTTTCCCCTTCCCGGTTCCCCTCCGCTGCCAATCCACTCCCCGATATCTAAAACACTTTTCCCCCTTCCTCCGTTTTTCTCCATTCAAACTCCCCCCTCCCAATTGGGCTTGGGCCCCCCAACCCCACTTTCAAACCCAATAAAATTGCTCTTATTCACATTTACTCTTAACTTTCTTCTTTCCACACTTTACCAAAATCAGTCACCAGCTTCTGCAGTTTCCAAATGAATCAGCCACCCAGCGCTTTTATCACAGCGAAAAAAAATGACTCACTTCCCAAACTCTTCTCCCCCCCCCCCCGAAAATTTAAACTGGCCCCCCTTTCCCCCAAAAATCTTGCATTTTAAACCCCCCAAACAACCCCCTCCATAAACAAATTTAAAAAAAACCCTGGAGACTCCCCACAAACCCCCGCCGCAAACCTAATTCACTGAAACCAATCAAATTTTTTCCTTTTCCCTTTCCCCACGTACACATTTCCCAACATCCTCGAAAAAAATTTTTACTGCTTCTAACAACTTTTCCCCCCCCACCCCCATTATTCTTAATACCTTCCACGAGCATCTCTACAAATCTATCATATGCCTTCTCCAGATCCCTTTAAAAGCTACATACAAAAACCATTTTTCTTTTCTAAATATTTTTCCATACATTTTTTTAAAAACAAACACCCGAAACCACACATCCTCTACAACTTTTTAAACCAAATGCTCTTCCCCAAATCTGAAAGCTTTTGTACATGCCTTCACCCCCCCCCAATCAAATTTTTTAAAATTTTATATAATTTTATATTATATATAAGAAAATTTTATTTTATTTATATATATATAAAATATATATTAAAATATATATAATATAACGAACAAAAATGATTTTGAACGCGATCTTCTTTGAAAAATGCAAACCTTTCCAAACAGCCCGGAAAAAAAGGGGGCCCCCCCGTAAAAAGGGGGTGAGCGCTACCGTTAGGGTTATGAAAAAAGCCCCCAAAAACTTAAACGAATACTATTTTACCGAATACCTTTTCTATTTTTACGTTGGTGGAGGGGTTACAATTTGGGGCTTTTTAAAAAAGGGCTCCAACAGCCAGCAGAAGCATTTTTCCCGAACCTAACTTTTAAACGCCGAGGATATGAATACGAACAAAGTGCAATGGAAGGGCGCCCTTCAAAAGAAACCATACAAAAAACCAAACAGCCGGACCCCGGAACCCCCGGGGAAAACCCCTTGGGTAAAAATGGGCCGGGGGGGCGCTCCCCGAAGGCTATGATACCCCCCAAAATGGGAAATGACAATTGGAAACATTTTACTCCAATATTTTTCTTCATGTTGGTGGGGCAAAGGGGGTATACACCGGTCTTTTCCCATCGGGTCAGGCAAAACAGTTTGCATTTTTACTGAACTTAACTGTAAAACCAAATTATATATAAATTTACAAAACAAAGTGCAATATAAACCCGCGCATTTTTCTTACAATTTTCCAAACCTAAAAACCAGCAGGATTGCCCCAAGGCCCCCTGAAATGTTTATGAAGGTGCGTTTTGAGTGGGTGTTTTAGTATTTTTTAAATGCCAGTTTGGGTTTTTGTGAGGGGTTTGTTTTTGAATGCAAAGGTGGTAATTTTGGCCCATTTTGGGAATTTTAATTTGGGGTGTACTTTGGGGGTGTTCATAAAGTAAAGGGGAAATGGTAAAAGAGCTTGTAAAATTACTGGGGCTAAAAGGACAGGGTATCGGGAATACCGGGTTTTTAAAAAAAATGATATCCAAAATTTTATTAAATGAAAGTAGGAGAGATGGCCAGGGAGCGTTATTGGTTTACTTTTTAAATTTGATAGGCGAGGGGGAAAGAGAGATTTTTGGATGCAAAAAGGTGCTGAGAGGTGCAACGGGAAGGTTTTTTTAAAATCACTATCTTGTGGAGGCGAAAGGGGAAGTTTTTTAGGGTTTTTCAAAAAAAGAAGAAGAATTTTGGGGGTTTTTTTGAACAAAAAGTGGTAAGAGTAAGTGGCTTGGGAAAGGGGAAGAATTTTGTGGTTAGGAAGCCAAAAAAGAGACTGAGTACAGAAAAAAAAGGTTTAAAACCCAAAGGACGGTTAAAGGGGGGGTTGGGGAAAAGAATGGGATGTTTTTTTTGGGAAAGAAAGTGATGACTTGCACAAAAGATGTTTGGGGGGGAAAATGAGAACGGGGGTTTAAAAAGGGTAGTGAGTGGGGGAAGGGAAGAATGGGGATATTATGAAAGAGAAGGGAGAGGGGCCCTTTTTTAGGAGGGAATTTTTCCCGGGAAAAAAATGCAAATGCCGGGAGAAAAAGTATAAAAAAAAGAGGGGGGAGGCCCAAGAAAAGGAAAAAAGAGGTGAGAAAGGGGCAAATAAAAATTAAAATGAGAGAGAATCTTTAAATTTTAGGGGAAAAAAAAGATTTTTCCCAAGAAGTTTAAATTAGGTGCTTTAAAAAGGGGGAACAAAGGGGAATTTTTCGTGAAGGGGGCTAATGGGGGTGAATTATAAAATATTTAATAAATATATAAATATATTTATATATATATAATATATATATATTTTTAAAATATATTTTTTAAATAATAAAAAATAACTTATTAAAATTTTAATATATTATATATAAATATATATATTTTAAAAAATTTTTTTTTTTTTTTTATACTTTGTCGCTGTCTCCCCGGGGGTTTGCAAAGGTAGCGAAAGGGGAAACGGACGAAAAAAAAATGGCCCCCCCCCCCCCCAACCATGTACATCACACGTAAATCCAAAGAAATATAATCCCTACACTTTTTTTCCCAGGGTTTAAACCCCCCAGAGGGTTTAAAACTCCCTTGATTCAATCCAATGACAGCCTTTAAACCCCGGGATACCACATCGCTCAAATTCCCACCCCAAACCCTTTGGCCCCCTTTCCCCCTCCTCAGGGTTCGGGCCCCCGAAACAAAATTTTTTTCACTCCATCTTTCCACCCCCAAATTTTGGTCCCCCTTTTCTCCTCGTTCCCCACCCCCGGGAAACATATATCCTTTTGGGTAAAATTTTTCCTCAACTTTCTCTCCTGTCCAAAAAACCTTTTCAAAACCCCCTCTTTCCCTTTCTAAACCACGCTCTTTTTTTTTTCCACAAATTTCTTTTCCCCTTACTTTTACTTATCGATAAAACCCCCTAAAACCAAAAAATTTTGTATCCAAACTTTTTTTTTTTCCATCCACCATCCTCCTGCGCAAAAAAACTTTCCAAAACCCAAACCCCCTCGAAACCATAAAAATTGTTGGAACCACTTTTCCTTCAAACATCCCCTTTTTTTGTTTCCCGAGATAATGTTCTCGACTTCCACACATTTTTCAAGGCTCCCAAAATTTTCGCCCCCTCCCCCACCCTATGATCCACTTCCGCTTCCATGGTTCCATCCGCTGACAGATCCACTCCCAGATATCTAAAACACTTCACTTCCTCCAGTTTTTCTCCATTCAAACTCACCTCCCAATTGACTTGACCCTCAACCCTACTGTACCTAATAACCTTGCTCTTATTCACATTTACTCTTAACTTTCTTCTTCCACACACTTTACCAAACTCAGTCACCAGCTTCTGCAGTTTCTCACATGAATCAGCCACCAGCGCTGTATCATCAGCGAACAACAACTGACTCACTTCCCAAGCTCTCTCATCCCCAACAGACTTCATACTTGCCCCTCTTTCCAGGACTCTTGCATTTACCTCCCTAACAACCCCATCCATAAACAAATTAAACAACCATGGAGACATCACACACCCCTGCCGCAAACCTACATTCACTGAGAACCAATCACTTTCCTCTCTTCCTACACGTACACATGCCTTACATCCTCGATAAAAACTTTTCACTGCTTCTAACAACTTGCCTCCCACACCATATATTCTTAATACCTTCCACAGAGCATCTCTATCAACTCTTTCATATGCCTTCTCCAGATCCATAAATGCTACATACATTTGGAAAATTAAAAAAAAAAAGATATATATATATATATATATATATATATATATATTTTTATATATATATATATATATATATCTTTCTTTTTTTTCTTTCGTACTAATCGCCATTTCCCGCGATAGCGAGGTAGCGTTAAGAGCAGAGGACTGGGCCTTTGAGGGAATATCCTCACCTGGCCCCCTTTTCTGTTCCTTCTTTTGGAAAAAAAAAAAAAAGAGAGGGGAGGATTTCCAGCCCCCCCGCTCCCTTCCCTTTTAGTCGCCTTCTACGACACGCAGGGAATACGTGGGAAGTATTCTTTCTCCCCTATCCCCAAGGATAATTATAAAAACTATCACTACTTTTATTAATGAGGAGTTATCCCCCAAGTGATTTTACGCATGAAACTAGTATACTTGTTTAAAATCAAATTCCAGCCACTGAGATGAACACTCTCACATACTAAAATACTTGTACACCAGTATATGTTAATATAATGAAATGGATAAACTTGCTCATTCACCTTGCATGTACAACTGGAAATCATGCTTATGTACTGCCATCATAGAGTACAATGTTATTTCTTTATCACTTTTCTGTATAGTTTTGTACATCATTTCTTTAGTGTAAACATCTTTATAAGGTACAACATCCTGATATTTAGTTTTAGAGTGTTCATCACAGGAATCAACGGACACATCTCAACAGATATATATATATATATATATATATATATATATATATATATATATATATATATATATATATATATATATATATATATATATATATATGGGAAACAGAAGAAGGAGTCACGCGGGGAGTGCTCATCCTCCTCGAAGGCTCAGAGTGGGGTGCCTAAATGTGTGTGGATGTAACCAAGATGTGAAAAAAGGAGAGATAGGTAGTATGTTTGAGGAAAGGAACCTGGATGTTTTGGCTCTGAGTGAAACGAAGCTCAAGGGTAAAGGGGAAGAGTGGTTTGGGAATGTCTGGGGAGTAAAGTCAGGGGTTAGTGAGAGGACAAGAGCAAGGGAAGGAGTAGCAATACTCCTGAAACAGGAGTTATGGGAGTATGTGATAGAGTGTAATAAAGTAAATTCTCGATTAATATGGGTAAAACTGAAAGTTGATGGAGAGAGGTGGGTGATTATTGGTGCATATGCACCTGGGCATGAGAAGAAAGATCAAGAGAGGCAAGTGTTTTGGGAGCAGCTGAATGAGTGTGTTAGTGGTTTTGATGCACGAGACCGGGTCATAGTGATGGGTGATTTGAAGGCAAAGGTGAGTAATGTGGCAGTTGAGGGAATAATTGGTATACATGGGGTGTTCAGTGTTGTAAATGGAAATGGTGAAGAGCTTGTAGATTTATGTGCTGAAAAAGGACTGATGATTGGGAATACCTGGTTTAAAAAGCGAGATATACATAAGTATACTTATGTAAGTAGGAGAGATGGCCAGAGAGCGTTATTGGATTACGTGTTAATTGACAGGCGTGCGAAAGAGAGACTTTTGGATGTTAATGTGCTGAGAGGTGCAACTGGAGGGATGTCTGATCATTATCTTGTGGAGGCTAACGTGAAGATTTGTATGGGTTTTCAGAAAAGAAGAGTGAATGTTGGGGTGAAGAGGGTTGTGAGAGTAAGTGAGCTTGAGAAGGAGACCTGTGTGAGGAAGTACCAGGAGAGACTGAGTACAGAATGGAAAAAGGTGAGAACAATGGAAGTAAGGGGAGTGTGGGAGGAATGGGATGTATTTAGGGAATCAGTGATGGATTGCACAAAAGATGCTTGTGGCATGAGAAGAGTGGGAGGTGGGTTGATTAGAAAGGGTAGTGAGTGGTGGGATGAAGAAGTAAGAGTATTAGTGAAAGAGAAGAGAGAGGCATTTGGACGATTTTTGCAGGGAAAAAATGCAATTGAGTGGGAGATGTATAAAAGAAAGAGACAGGAGGTCAAGAGAAAGGTGCAAGAGGTGAAAAAAAGGGCAAATGAGAGTTGGGGTGAGAGAGTATCATTAAATTTTAGGGAGAATAAAAAGATGTTCTGGAAGGAGGTAAATAAAGTGCGTAAGACAAGGGAGCAAATGGGAACTTCAGTGAAGGGCGCAAAATGGGGAGGTGATAACAAGTAGTGGTGATGTGAGAAGGAGATGGAGTGAGTATTTTGAAGGTTTGTTGAATGTGTTTGATGATAGAGTGGCAGATATAGGGTGTTTTGGTCGAGGTGGTGTGCAAAGTGAGAGGGTTAGGGAAAATGATTTGGTAAACAGAGAAGAGGTAGTGAAAGCTTTGCGGAAGATGAAAGCCGGCAAGGCAGCAGGTTTGGATGATATTGCAGTGGAATTTATTAAAAAAGGGGGTGACTGTATTGTTGACTGGTTGGTAAGGTTATTTAATGTATGTATGACTCATGGTGAGGTGCCTGAGGATTGGCGGAATGCGTGCATAGTGCCATTGTACAAAGGCAAAGGGGATAAGAGTGAGTGCTCAAATTACAGAGGTATAAGTTTGTTGAGTAATCCTGGTAAATTATATGGGAGGGTATTGATTTAGAGGGTGAAAACATGTACAGAGCATCAGATTGGGGAAGAGCAGTGTGGTTTCAGAAGTGGTAGAGGATGTGTGGATCAGGTGTTTGCTTTGAAGAATGTTTGTGAGAAATACTTAGAAAAGCAAATGGATTTGTATGTAGCATTTATGGATCTGGAGAAGGCATATGATAGAGTTGATAGAGATGCTCTGTGGAAGGTATTAAGAATATATGGTGTGGGAGGAAAGTTGTTAGAAGCAGTGAAAAGTTTTTATCGAGGATGTAAGGCATGTGTACGTGTAGGAAGAGAGGAAAGTGATTGGTTCTCAGTGAATGTAGGTTTGCGGCAGGGGTGTGTGATGTCTCCATGGTTGTTTAATTTGTTTATGGATGGGGTTGTTAGGGAGGTAAATGCAAGAGTTTTGGAAAGAGGGGCAAGTATGAAGTCTGTTGGGGATGAGAGAGCTTGGGAAGTGAGTCAGTTGTTGTTCGCTGATGATAGAGCGCTGGTGGCTGATTCATGTGAGAAACTGCAGAAGCTGGTGACTGAGTTTGGAAAAGTGTGTGGAAGAAGAAAGTTAAGAGTAAATGTGAATAAGAGCAAGGTTATTAGGTACAGTAGGGTTGAGGGTCAAGTCAATTGGGAGGTGAGTTTGAATGGAGAACAACTTGAGGAAGTGAAGTGTTTTAGATATCTGTGAGTGGATCTGGCAGCGGATGGAACCATGGAAGCGGAAGTGGATCATAGGGTGGGGGAGGGGGCGAAAATCCTGGGGGCCTTGAAAAATGTGTGGAAGTCGAGAACATTATCTCGGAAAGCAAAAATGGGTATGTTTGAAGGAATAGTGGTACCAACAATGTTGTATTGTTGCGAGGCGTGGGCTATGTATAGAGTTGTGCCCAGGAGGATGGATGTGCTGGAAATGAGATGTTTGAGGACAATGTGTGGTGTGAGGTGGTTTGATCGAGTGAGTAACGTAAGGGTAAGAGAGATGTGTGGAAATAAAAAGAGCGTGGTTGAGAGAGCAGAAGAGGGTGTTTTGAAGTGGTTTGGGCACATGGAGAGGATGAGTGAGGAAAGATTGACCAAGAGGATATATGTGTCGGAGGTGGAGGGAACAAGAAGAGGGAGACCAAATTGGAGGTGGAAAGATGTAGTGAAAAAGATTTTGTGTGATCGGGGCCTGAACATGCAGGAGGGTGAAAGGAGAGCAAGGAATAGAGTGAATTTGATCGATGTGGTATACCGGGGTTGACGTGCTGTCAGTGGATTGAATTAGGGCATGTGAAGCGTCTGGGGTAAACCATGGAAAGCTGTGTAGGTATGTATATTTGCGTGTGTGGACCTATGTATATACATGTGTATGGGGGTGGGTTGGGCCATTTCTTTCGTCTGTTTCCTTGTGCTACCTCGCAAACGCGGGAGACAGCGACAAATCAAAAAAAAAAAAAGAAATATATACATATATATATATATATATATATATATATATATATATATATATATATATATATATATATATATATATATATATATATTTTCAAGTTGAACACATGGTTCAAAACAAATTTCTTTCTTGCTAGACGCTTAATTCATGGTTATAAACTATAAGAATTATCTAAATGATTTCTAAAGTATTAATTGAAATTACCATAAAGTGTATCATATGAAGAATCAATTACACTCAGAAGCTGTTTCACAGAGGAGTTATAACGTCTTTAGATGGCTAACAGTAGAATTCTGTTTGGTATAAATTTTGTCTTGAATCTGTCTTTGCGTTGTATAGGTAGAGACAGTCTTGTTTCTGACCTTAAAGATACATAGTATTGGTGCAAATGATGAGTTGGATTTTGCTAGATCTTCTCCAACTGCTTCTTTGCACAATCCTGATACAACATATGTAATGTTTTAGTGTTTGCACCCAATTTCCTAACTTTCTTAGTAATTTTCTCAAGTTTCTTGTCATTTTTACTGTTTAGCTTTCCATACCAGGCGGTAATTAAAAAACATATGTATTTTATAGTATCCCTACAAAAAAGATTAATTATTGCGTTGTCTCTACGTAGATTATCGAAAATATTCACAAAATGCAATCATTGATAACATTTCTTTTACAGCATATTAGTATTTGCACCATCTTTTTAATGGTTATCTATGTCATCCATGATAAAGCCTATATACTTGTACTGACTCACTCATACATTTTAATTTTCAACTATAATTAAGTCTGGTACATGTATCTTCTTTTGGCCTAAAGTCTATCATCATTTCATTGAATGTAAAATTAAGTGCAGATAATATGTTTTACACCACCCAACAAAGCAATTAACCAACGCAATATAATCATTACAATTATCACTTACAATCAATTTCCTTTGATCACTGCATCATCAGCATATTTTGGAATAGTGTACTAGCTAAAAACACTTCTGCAGTCATCAGTTTACAAACTAAGCAAAGTGGTGTACATAACGCATCCCTGCGGTGCATGTGTGTTGGTAAAACTTATGTTAAACTTAGCGTGATCTATCTTGGTATACTGGGGCCTCTGTGTTAAAAGATCCATATCAGTAAGTTAGAATTTACATCCATCTCTAATCATTCAGTCAACAAAATATGTGGCTGGATCAAAGGCAGAGCTAAAATATTTCCTAATCTCATTCATAAATGTCAAACTTATATCCTGCACACTCGTGTTTTTACTGTAAGCAAACTGCAGTGGATCTCAGACATTATCTGTGCTATCACACAAATAGTTTTTCATTATGTGTTAAAGACATTTCGTAATAGTTGACGTTAAAGCAATAGGTCCAAAAACGATGATCACTTTGGGAAATGAGACTTTGGCAGTTGTCCATATTTCTGACAATTCCCATTTTTCAGGCAATACTCCTTGATCTAGTGAATCCTGAAATAGTTGCTGGAGTATGTGCGCACAGCACCTTAGTGCCTTGTCTGGCACAACGTTTGGTCCTGTGGCTTTTCCAGGCAAAATACGATTCAGGGACTGCAATACATGTTCGTAGGACATCACGATTCTTTCATCAGCTCTTTGCTGAATAACTGATATAACATCACCACACTCTTCGCTAAAATAATTTCTTTCAAATTTTGCAAAAAAGAAAAAAAGAAAAAGAATTTACATGTATCAATCTTCGGGAAATAGCGCCAGGGACAGAATAAAAAAGGCCTCATCAGCTCACATCTATATTTTACCTGCCACATGTTAAGCACCGAAAAAAACAGTTCCTTCTACACATCCAGGCTCCACAAAACTGTCCATGGTTTACTCCGGACGCTTCACATGCTCTGATTTTGTCCATTGACAGTACATCGATCCCAGTATTCCGCATCATTCCAACTCGCTTTAACCCGTGCACGCCTTTCACCGTCCTGCATTGCTCACGATTGCCACGATTGCTCAAAAGCTTTTTCATTCCATCTTATCATCTCCAATTTAGTCTCCCTAGTGTGCAGAAGAGGGTGGACGTGTTGGAAATGAAATGTCTGAGGTGTGAGGTAGTTTAATTAAGTAATGAATGGGTACGAGAGACTTGTAATAAAAAGTGTAATTGAGAGAGCAGAAGAGGGTGCGTTGATACGGTCTGGACATATAGAGAAATAAGTGAGGAAAGGTTGATAAAGGACATATGTGTGTAAGAATTGGATGGAATAAGGTGAACAAGATAACCAAATTGGAGGTGAAAGGATGGAATGATAAAAGTCTTTTTACATGATTTTACACGAGAAAGACAGGCAACAGGAGGTCTAATTGGTCCACGACTGGGTTGTCTGGTAACTTTGCAAGAAAATGAAATTCCGCTTGGCATTTCTTTTTAAAAGCTATCACCAACTCCCCACTGCTGCTCATTAGCCTTCTAGTGTTCCTTTTACCGCTTTCGTTCACATAGTTTATTTCTGGCGTTTTTCGCAGAGTATACTTGAATTTATTAGATATTTATATAAACGACTTTTAAAGGCATTCATATTCTTAGCATTTATGACTTCTGACGGTAACATATTCCAGTGCTCAACACACCTATAGGAAAAGCTTTTTCCCACGTCTTTACTACATCCTTTAGCTTTGAGTTTTATTCTATTTGTCCTGGAAACATTATTTTCTTGTGTTTCAAAAAACCTCGTGATTTACTTTATAAAACTTGTTCAGAATTTCGAAAATTTGGATTAAGTCACCTCGAAATCTACGATCTTTAAGGGAGAAGAGATTCAACAATTTTAGCATCTCTCTCTCTCTCTCTCTCTCTCTCTCTCTCTCTCTCTCTCTCTCTCTCTCTCTCTCTCTCTCTCTCTCTCTCTCTCTCTCTCTCTCTCTCTCTCTCTCCGTATGCCAGATTTCTAAGGGATGTGATCCATTTCTATGCTCATCATTGTATAAGCATTGTTTGTAATGTCTTGTAATCTATGTTCCTGGCTATGAAACCTTACATTTAGTTACCTTTTTTACTTGCTGCTTGACACCATTCAGTGTACTTCAGATTGTTGTTTATGACAACGTGTCTTCATTTACTTAAGTTAGCCAGTTTCCGAATACTTTGTAATCGGAACGTATATTCTTGTCTCCAAAGTGCATATCTTTACATTCTCTACATTAAACTTTATTTGCCATCTGTCTGTCAACTTTGCTATTAAGTTAAGATCTCTTTGAATCATTTCGTAGTCTCGCCTGTTTACAGCTCTACCTCCAACTTTAGTATAGTCTGCAAATCTAGAGATCTTAGATATGAGACCGTGTTCTAGGTCATTAATGTACTTTATCGAAAGAGGTGGGCCTAGAACCGACTATGTGGCAGCCCACTTGTACGTCTAGCCAATCTGAGGCTTCGCCGTTTAATACTACACGCTGCTTTCTTTCGGTAAGCCAGTCTCTGTTTCATGTACAGAGTTCTTCACCGATTCCATGTGCTTTGAGTTTATGTAAAAGTCTCCTGTGAGGTACTTCAACGAAAGCCTTTTGGAAATCTAGATATACTACATCAGACGGTACTTATTCTTTCCAGTTCTGATGAATAACACCAAAGAATTCCGGCAAATTTGTTAGGCAAGATCTTTTATTGCGGAAACCGTGTTGGTTGTCAGATATAATTTTTTGATCTAAAAAAGTGACTTTGTCTCGCATTATTATCACCATCGTTTTGCCTAACACTGACGTAATGCTAGTTGGGCACATTTTTTTGTCTCCTTGTTTACATATAGGTATAACATTTGCAAATTTCTAGTCAGCTGGCACCTAACCATTTGATAGAGTTTTGTTGAATATTTTTATGGGGTATTTCATTTGTCTCTTGAACTCGTAAAGATTTTTGAGGTAAGTCATCTTGGCCGTTAGATTTGTTAGGATATAATTGGTTCAGGTATTTAAGTATATCAGAGCGCTTTATTTCTCGAGCCTTCAACTCTTCTTCATCAGATCCTTGAAATAATTTTCAATAGTTGTGGTATTCAAGATGTTTCTTCAGTTGTGAATATGAAGTTGAAGGAGTAATTCACTATGATAGCCATTTCCTTGTCATCAGTAGTTAGTGTGTCATGTTCATTTCTTAAGGGTCCAATTTCTTCTTTCACTTTCTTCCTTTGTCTTATATTTTTGAAGAATTCCTTAGGATTATTCTTAACAGTCAAAGAAATTCTTTATTCTTTCTTGCGTTTACTCTGTCTTATGACCTTATAGCACTCTCTTGGATTTTATTAATTCCTGGCGATTTTTCTCGGTTCCCATTGATCTGAATTTCCAATATGTTTTCTTTTTATGGCAGAATAGTCCTTCTGTTCTCCTATGCATCCATGATGGTTTTGAAATATTGCAAGTTCTCTCCGTAATTCGTGGAATGCATATTTTCAATCTCGAGTAGCGTGTTTTTAGATTTATTACACATTTCCTTAACTGTGTGGACGTCAAGAAGTTTTATCACTGCAAGGACAAGAACATGATTGTTTTTATCTTTAGTTTTTTTTATTTACTTTTCTAGAGAAGCGTCGTCAATTAGTTCCTTTATTGTCGTTCCCTCTAGGTCACTTTTCAACGTTTTCTAGTTTATGTTTGGACTGTTGAAGTCTCCTACTATTATAACCTCTTTACTGTTTACTGTAGTTTTGATTTCATTGCATAGCATCTTGTCGTTTTCGTTTTGCTTAGGTCTGTGAATAACGCAGAGACGTAGTTTCCTTTTGACCTTGTCGGTAATGTCAATATAAAGAGAGTCGTATGTGTGTTTGTCTACTTGGCTAATCTTAATAGCACTTAGATTGTTATCAATGTAGATCAAAACTCACCACATAGGTGGTGTATAAGCAATTTTTCGTAAAAAGTTAGTATCCACGTATTGCTAACTCGGCGAATAAGTGCATATTCTTAGAGTTTACCTACGTTTCTGAGATTGCAATAATGTTCGGTTTTTCAGTAATTGCATAGGACAGAGTTCAATGCATTTCATAATGATGCTCAGGGCATTTGAGCATATTAAACTTATTTTCCTTAGAGTTGATTTCTGGATTGTCGGTATGCGTGTTTGTATCATTGGGCCCTGTTCATGTAGGAGAGTAAAATGGGTGCACACAATAGAGGGAATTAGAATGATGCGGCTTACTGGGGTCAAAATGCTATCAATGGACTGAACCAGGGCATGTGAAACGCCAGGAGTAAGAATATGCAGGAGGAGGGAACTTTATCCAGGAAGGCAAAAATAGGTATGTTTGAAGGAACAGTAGCACCAACTGTATCATATGGATACAAAGCGCGAGCTATAGGTAGGGTTATGCAGAAGAGGGTAGATGTGTTGGTTAAAAAATGTTTGAGGACAATATGTGGTTTGATCGATTAAGTATTGAAAAGGTAAGGGGGAAGTGTGGTGAGAAGAATGTAGTGGTTAACAGATCAAAAGGTGTGTTAGAAATCGAATAAAAGAAAGTGGAGAGAACAAGGAGAACGGGAAGGCCAATCTGGAGGTGGAGGAATGGAGTGAAAAAGATTTAAGTGATCGGCGGCTGAACGTACGGAGGTTGTAAGTTTGTAAGGAATTGAGTCAATTGGAACAACGTGGTATACTTGGGTCAGCTTGCTTTCAATTGACTGAACTAGGGCAAGGAAAACGTCCAGAGAAAACTACAGAAAGATCTGTGTGGCCTGAAAGTGGATAGGAAAGTGTGGTGTCATTGCATTACACATGACATCTCAAGTGTGGACGTGAACGAAATTGACCTTGTTCAGTGTAGAAAAAAGGAAAAGAAAATATATAATATTTCTATTTTCTTTTTATGCATGTTTTCTGTTGGGCGGGGAGGGATTGTGGCCGGATGTGTCCTGAAAAAGGCGTGATTGGGAATACCTGGCTTGAAAAGAGATATACTTTAGTATAAGTACGTGAGTAGGAAAGATGTTCAAAGGGCAATACTCGATTACTTGATAATTGATAAGCGTGTAAAAGAGAGTTTTGGATGCTAATGTACTGAGACGGGCAGCTGGAGTGATGTCTGATCACTATCTCGTGGAAGCGAAGATGAAGATTTCAAAAAAGAAGGGAAAATGGGGGAAGAGAGTGGTGAGACTAAGTGAGGTTGGAAAGGAGACCTGTGTGAGGAAGTATCATGGGAGACTGAGTGTAGAAAGGCAAAAGGTGAGAGCAAATAATGTGAAGAGAGTGGGTTAGAGATGGGATTTATTTGGGGAAAAAGGGAGTACATGAGCAAAAGATGCATGTGGAATGAGAAAGGTGGGAGGTGAGCAGATTAGAAAAGGGTAGTGAGTGGTGGGATGAAGAGGTAAAATTGTTAGTGAAGGAGAAAAGAGAGGTATTTGGACGATACTTACAAGAAAGGAGTGCAAATGACTGGGAAATGTATAAAATAAAGCGACAAGAGGTCAAGAGGAAGGTGCAAGGGTTGGAAAACAGGGCAAATGAGCGTTGGGGTGATAGATTATCATTAAGCTTTAGCCAGGTTAAAAAAAAGATGTTTTGGAAGGAGGTACATAGAGTTCGTAAAACAAGAGAACAAATGGGAACATCAGTGAAGGGGGAAAGGGGGAAGTGATAACAGGTAGTGATGAAGTGAGGAGATGGAGTGGGAATTTTGAAGGTTTGTTGAATGTGTTTGATGGCAGAGTGGCATATATAGGGCGTTTTGGTCGGGTTGTTGTTCGAGGTGAGAGGTTCATGGAGAATGTTTTGGTTAAGAGAGAAGAGGTAGTGAAAGCTTTGCGGAAGACGAAATCCTGCAAGGCGGCGGGTTTTGATGGCATTGTCGTTGAATTTATTAGGAAAGGGGGTGACTGTGTTGTTGATTCGTTGGTAAGGATATTCAGTATATGTGTGGATCGTAGTAAAGTGCCCGAGGATTGACGTAATGCATGCATAATGCAATTGTACAAAGGCAAAGGTGATTAAGGTGAGTGTTCAAACTATAGAGGTGTAAGTTCGTCGAGTATTCCTGGAAAATTGCATGGGAGGGTATTGATTGAAAGGGCAAAGGCATGTACAAAACATCAAACTTGGGAAGAGCAGTGTGGTTTCAGAAGTGGTAGCGGATGTGTGGATCAGGTGTTTGCTTTGAAGAATGTATGTAAGAAATACTTAGAAAAACAGATGGTTTTCTTTGTAGCATTTATGGATCTGGAGAAGGTATATGATAGGATTGATCGAGATGTTTTGTGGAAAGTCTTAAGAGTACACGGTGTGGGAGGTAAGCTGTTAGAAGCAGTGAAAGGTTTTACCAAGGATGTAAGGAATGGGTACGAGTAGGAAGAGAAGAGAGTGACTGGTTCCCATCGAAGGTCGGTCTGCGGCAGGGGTGTGTGATGTCCCAGTGGTTGTTTAATTTGTTTATGGATGTGGCTGTCAGGGAGGTGAATGCAAGAGTTTCGGAGAGAATTTTGGAGAGAAGGGCGAGTATGCGGTCTGTTAAGTATGAGAGGGCCTGGGAAGTGAGTCTTTATGGCTCGCCGCTGATACAGTGCTAGTGGCTGATTCGAGTGAGAAACTGCAGAAATTGGTGAGTTCGGAAAAGTATGTTAAAGGAGATTGTTGAGAATGAATGTGAATAAGAGCAAGGTTTTTAGGTTCAGTAAGGTTGAGAGACGAGTTAATTGGGATATAAGCTTGAATGGAGAAAAATTGGTGGAAATGCCATGTTTTAGATATCTGGGAGTGGACTCTGGCAGCGAATGGAACCATGGAAGTGGAAGTGGGTCACAGCGTGGGAGAAGGGGCGAAGGCTCTAGAAGCGATCAAAAATGTGTAGAAGGCGAGTACGTTATCTCGGAAAGCAAATATGGGTATATTTGAATGAATAGTAGTCCCAACAATAAAACATAGTTGCGAGGCATGGGCTATAGATAGGGTTGTACAGAGAAGAGTGGATGTGTTGCAAATTAAATGTTTGGGACAATATGAGGTGTAAAGTGATTTCTTCGAGTAAGTGATGAAAGGGTGACTTAGATATGTGGAAATAAGAAAAGTGTGGTTTTACATGAGTTTTACATGAAAGAAACAGAGAACAGGAGGTCCGATTGGCTCGCGACATGGTTGTCGGAAAAAAGGAAAATAACGAGAAAAAATATATTTCCACTCAGTACTTTTTTAACCTATCATCGACTCTCCGCTGCTGCACATTAGCCTTCTAGTTTACCGTTACCGTTGTCGTTTATACGTTTATTTCTGGCGTTTTTCTCAAAGTTTACCTAGATTTATACAGTATTTGCTTAAACAGCTTTTGAAGGTATTTATAGTTTTAGCATTCACTACGTCAGACGGTAACTTAATCCAGTGCTCACCACACCTATAGGAAAAGAACCTTTTCCCCATGACGTACTCTATCTTTTAGCTTTGAGTATTATTTCATTTGTCGTAGTCTGCGTATTTTTTTGTACTTGGAAAAAATGCTCGCGGTCTACTATACCGAACTTATTCAGAATTTTGAACACTTGGATTAAGTCGCCGCGAAGTCTATGCTTTTTAAGGGAGAAGAGATTCAATCGTTTTAGCCTCTCTTCGTATGCCAGATTTCTAAAGGATGGGATCAATTTTGTCGCGCGTGTTTGTATTTACACTAATTTTTCCTTGTCTTATTTATAGATTGGGGACCAAAACTGGACTGCATATTCAAGGTGTGGTCTTACTATGAAAACTGTTTCTGGTGTCTTATAATCTATGTTTCTGGCTATAAAACCTAACATTTGGCTCCCTCTTTTTCACTTGTTGCTTGACAATATTTCGTGTATTTCAAATTGTTGCTAATGACACCTCCAAGGTCCTTTTCTTCATTTGCTTTAGGTAGAGAGTTTCCGAATACTTTGTAGTCGTAACGTATATTCTTGTCTCCAACGTGCATAACATTACACCTTCCTACATTAAACTTCATTTGCCATCTCTCTGATAACTCTTGTTAGTAAGGTACGATCTCTTTGAATCATTTCTCAGTGCCGCCTGCTTAGTCTACCTCGTAGTTTATCATCGTCAGCAGATTTGGAGATCTTAGATATAAGACCGAGTTTTAGGTCATTAATGTGCAAGATATGAGACCGACTTCTAAGTCATTAGTGTTGTAAGAGCAGAAGATGGTGTGTTGAAATGGTTTGGATGAATGGAGAGAATGAGTAAGGAAAGATTGACAGAGAGCATATATGTGTCAGAGGTGGATGAAACAAGAAGTGGGAGACCAAATTGGAGGTGGGAGGATGGAGTGAATAAGAGTGAGTGATCGAGGTCTGAACATACAGGAGGGTGAGAGACATGCAAGGAGTAGAGTGAATTGGAACGATTTGGTATATCGGGGTCGACGTGCTGTCTGGGGTAAGTCATAGAAAGGTCTGTAGGGCCTGGATGTAGATAGGGAACTGTGATTTCGGTGGATTACACATGACAGCTAGAGATTGAGTGTGAACGAATGTGGCCTTCCTCGTCTGTTTTCCTGGCACTGCCCCATTGAAGAACGAGGTAGCGATGCTGTTTCCTGTGGGGCTTGGTATGGCCGGGATTGGATGAAGGCAAGCATGTATGAATATGTACATTTGTTTATATGTATATGGCTGAGTATGTGTATATATATGTATAAGTTGATAAAAACATGAATGTACATGTGCTTGTATGGGTTCATACAATATCAATCAGCATGTAATTTTTCTATACATATGGCACGACATGTTTCGTGGAGACAATCCACCTCATCATGTGCCAGTACTCAACAAAGCTATTCAAATCCCAACATCACACTGAAATCCCGCCGTCCTGCACCAATATGTAGTGTCAGGAAACAGATCAAGAAAGGCCACATCCGCTCACATCCATATACGAGTTGTCATGTGTAATGCACCAAAACCACTTCTCGCTCTGCAAATCCAGAATCCACAGACCTTTACATTTTTCAGTCCATTGATAGTACGATGACCCCAGTGTACCATATTGTTCCAATCAACTGTATTCCGTGCACGCCTTTCGCCCTCCTGCATGTTCAGGCTCCAATCTCTGAAAATCTATCTAGATCTGTCCTTCTACATCCAATTTGATCTCAACTTAGCCACTCTTTATCAAACCACCACACTCAGTGTGGTCCTGAATGGTCTCATTTCTAACACATCCACCCTCCTGTGCATAGACCATGCTTTGCATCTATATGATATCGTTAGAACTACTATTCTTTCAAGCATACCCATTTTTCCAACTCCCACTTAACGTTCTCCCTTTCCACATATTCCTCATCCCCCTTAGAACCATTGCTCCTTCCCCCACCCTTTGACTTACTTCTGCTTCCATCATTCCATTTGCTGCCAAGCTTACTCCCAAATATCTAAAACACTTAATTTCTTGCAATTTTCTCCATTCAGACTTACATCCCACCTAACTTATTCCTCAACCCTGTTGAAAGTAATGAACTTGCTTTTATTCACGTTCACTTTCAACTCTCTCCTTTCACACACTCTTCCAAACTCAGTCACCAAACTCTGCAAATTCTCACTCGATTCACCTACCGGCCGTACCATTTGCAAACAACAACTGACTCACTTCTCAGGCCCTCTTAACCCCCAAAGACTGCATAAGCGCCCTTTTCACCAAGATTCTTTATTTACCTCCTAACCATCTCATCCATGAATAAATCGAACAACACTGGTGACATCACACATTCCTGCCGTAGACCAACCTTTACCTGGAACCATTCATTCTCCTCTCCTCCTACTCGTACACATGCCATTATCCTTAATAAATACTTCTAACTGCTTTCGGCAGCTTACCTTCCACGCAACATATTCTCAAGGCCTTCTGCAAGTCATCTATATCAATCCTATCATATATGCCTTCTCCAGATCCATAAAAGCCACATACAAATCCATCTGGTTTTTATAAGTCTATATCACACATGTTCCAAAAAGGAAATTCCCGAACAACAAATCCGCCTTCACTTCTGAGACCACACTGTACCTCCTCAGTCTGATGCTTCGTATAAGCTTTCAACTTCTCAACCAACACCCTCCCATGCACCTTACCAATTATACTAAGAAGAAAAAAAAATATACCTCTGTAGTTTGAACATTCACCTTTATCCCCTATGCCTACATTGGCACTATACACACATTCCACTAATCCTCAGCTACCTCACCATAATACATACGTGCATTAGAAATCCTTGATATCAAATCAACAACACATTAACCCCCTTTATTAATAAATTCAACCGCAATACTATCCACGCCAGCCACCTTTCTGCATTTCACCTTAAGCAAGGCTTTCACCACCACCTTTCAGTTCTACATACCACTCTCCATGACTCCCTCATTACCTATATCTCCCCGGCTGAAACACCATACATCTGCAATTCACCTGATGTTTCCATTTGTTTTCTTACCTTTCGCACATTATTTAGCTTCTTTCGAAACATCTTTTTCCTGTTCCCAAAATTTAATGAGATACTCTCAACTTAACTCTTATTTCCCCTCTTTTTCAACCCTTGCATTTTTATGAACTCCTGTCGCTTTCTCTTATACATCTCCCAATCATTTGCACTCCTTCCTTATAAGTATCGCCTAAACACCTCTCTTCTTTTTCACTTTGCTTCTTCATCCCATCAGTCACTGGACCTAATCCGCCCTCCTCCCACCTTTCGCATGCTACATATATCTCTTACACATGCCATCGTTGCTTCAATAAATGCCTTCCCTTCCTCATCAATTCCTCTTGCTTTATGTGCATTTACATTTTGCCATTCCACACTCAATCTCTGGTGGTATTTCCTTTAATAAATCTCATCTCAAAGCTCACTTACTCTCACCACTCTCTACTCCCCGACATTGCTTCCTCTTTTTCGAAAACCTCTAATAATTTTCACCTTCTCCATAAGATAGTGATCAGGCATCCCACCAGTTACTCTTCTCAGCAAATCTAAATCAAATTCTCTATTTTACACGCCTATCAATTAATGTATAATCTTATAATTCAAATTTACCATCTCTCATATACTTGTGTACATCCTTCATTTTAAACCACGTTTTCCCAGTCACCAGTCTTTTTTCATTCCTGTCACTACACTGAACCATAACCTTGGCATTTTTCCAGTTAACTGAGTGACTTTCTTTTTCTAAGACACACAAGCAAAGCACTGAATTCGTGGCTGTTATGTATTTCCTACTTATGCAGTTTTCTTCAAGTATCCAGTCCCTTGCCTGTTTCACGCATGTGAAATTTATTGCAACATCGAAGTCTACAAAAAGCGGTCTACAAGAAAAAAGATATCATTTCTACCTCATGATGACCGTCTGCGAAAGATTAGTACATTTCTTAAAGGATTTATACAGAAACAATTACAGTGGTACAAGTATACCAATCAACAATTCTTCTTTTGAAAATAATGGATATATTTATCATATTCAATTATGGTAAAGAGAATATAAGGACAGCAAAAGGCACAGGAGTAGATAAGTGGCTGTGGTCAATGGATCGCCAAGCTTGGTGTTAAGGTGGAGCAGTTAGCACATACTTTGTTAACTTCTAAACACAAAGCCTAGACAAGGATTTATGTTCTTTCCCTCACTTATCAGGTCAGTCAAAATAAAACTAACAATGAAAGACTAAAGTGAAAGATTACCTTCATGTTTCAAATATATATATATATATATATATATATATATATATATATATATATATATATATATATATATATATATATATATATATATATATATATATATATATATATATATATATATATATATATATATATATATATATATATATATATATATATATATATGGTGATAACAAGTAGTGGTGATGTGAGAAGGAGATGGAGTGAGTATTTTGAAGGTTTGTTGAATGTGTTTGATAATAGAGTGGCAGATATAGGGTGTTTTGGTCGAGGTGGTGTGCAAAGTGAGAGGGTTAGGGAAAATGATTTGGTAAACAGAGAAGAGGTAGTAAAAGCTTTGCGGAAGATGAAAGCCGGCAAGGCAGCAGGTTTGGATGGTATTCCAGTGGAATTTATTAAAAAAGGGGGTGACTGTATTATTGACTGGTTGGTAAGGTTTTTAATGTATGTATGACTCATGATGAGGTGCCTGAGGATTGGCGGAATGCGTGCATAGTGCCATTGTACAAAGGCAAAGGGGATAAGAGTGAGTGCTCAAATTACAGAGGTATAAGTTTGTTGAGTATTCCTGGTAAATTATATGGGAGGGTATTGATTGAGAGGGTGAAGGCATGTACAGAGCATCAGATTGGGGAAGAGCAGTGTGTTTTCAGAAGTGGTGGAGGATGTGTCGATCAGGTGTTTGCTTTGAAGAATGTATGTGAGAAATACTTAGAAAAGCAAATGGATTTGTATGTAGCATTTATGGATCTGGAGAAGGCATATGATAGAGTTGATAGAGATGCTCTGTGGAAGGTATTAAGAATATATGGTGTGGGAGGAAAGTTGTTAGAAGCAGTGAAAAGTTTTTATCGAGGATGTAAGGCATGTGTACGTGTAGGAAGAGAGGAAAGTGATTGGTTCTCAGTGAATGTAGGTTTGCGGCAGGGATGTGTGATGTCTCCATGGTTGTTTAATTTGTTTATGGATGTGGTTGTTAGGGAGGTGAATGCAAGAGTTTTGGAAAGAGGGGCAAGTATGAAGTCTGTTGGGGATGAGAGAGCTTGGGAAGTGAGTCAGTTGTTGTTCGCTGATGATACAGCGCTGGTGGCTGATTCATGTGAAAAACTGCAGAAGCTGGTGACTGAGTTTGGTAAAGTGTGTGAAAGAAGAAAGTTAAGAGTAAATATGAATAAGAGCAAGGTTATTAGGTACAGTAGGGTTGAGGGTCAAGTCAATTGGGAGGTAAGTTTGAATGTAGAAAAACTGGAGGAAGTAAAGTGTTTTAAATATCTGGGAGTGGATCTGGCAGCGGATGGAACCATGGAAGCGGAAGTGGATCATAGGGTGGGGGAGGGGCGAAAATTCTGGGGGCCTTGAAAAATGTGTGGAAGTCGAGAACATTATCTCGGAAAGCAAAAATGGGTATGTTTGAAGGAATAGTGGTTCCAACAATGTTGTATGGTTGCGAGGCGCGGGCTATGGATAGAGTTGTGCGCAGGAGGATGGATGTGCTGGAAATGAGATGTTTGAGGACAATGTGTGGTGTGAGGTGGTTTGATCGAGTGAGTAACGTAAGGGTAAGAGAGATGTGTGGAAATAAAAAGAGCGTGGTTGAGAGAGCAGAAGAGGGTGTTTTGAAGTGGTTTGGGCACATGGAGAGGATGAGTGAGGAAAGATTGACCAAGAGGATATATGTGTCGGAGGTGGAGGGAACAAGGAGAAGAGGGAGACCAAATTGGAGGTGGAAAGATGGAGTGAAAAAGATTTTGTGTGATCGGGGCCTGAACATGCAGGAGGGTGAAAGGAGGGCAAGGAATAGAGTGAATTGGAGCGATGTGGTATACCGAGGTTGACGTGCTGTCAGTGGATTGAATCAAGGCATGTGAAGCGTCTGGGGTAAGCCATGGAAAGCTGTGTAGGTATGTATATGATCCACTTCCGCTTCCATGGTTCCATCCGCTGCCAGATCCACTCCCAGATATCTAAAAAACTTCACTTCCTCCAGTTTTTCTCCATTCAAACTCACCTCCCAATTGACTTGACCCTCAACCCTACTGTACCTAATAACCTTGCTCTTATTCACATTTACTCTTAACTTTCTTCTTCCACACACTTTACCAAACTCAGTCACCATCTTCTGCAGTTTCTCATTTGAATCAGCCACCAGCGCTGTATCATCAGCGAACAACAACTGACTCACTTCCCAAGCTCTCTCATCCCCAACAGACTTCATACTTGCCCCTCTTTCCAAAACTCTTGCATTTACCTCCCTAACAACCCCATCCATAAACAAATTAAACAACCATGGAGACATCACACACCCCTGCCGCAAACCTACATTCACTGAGAACCAATCACTTTCCTCTCTTCCTACACGTACACATGCCTTACATCCTCGATAAAAACTTTTCACTGCTTCTAACAACTTTCCACCCACACCATATATTCTTAATACCTTCCACAGAGCATCTCTATCAACTCTATCATATGCCTTCTCCAGATCCATAAATGCTACATACAAATCCATTTGCTTTTCTAAGTATTTCTCACATACATTCTTCAAAGCAAACACCTGATCCACACATCCTCTACCACTTCTGAAACCACACTGCTCTTCCCCAATCTGATGCTCTGTACATGCCTTCACCCTCTCAATCAATACCCTCCCATATAATTTACCAGGAATACTCAACAAACTTATACCTCTGTAATTTGAGCACTCACTCTTATCCCCTTTGCCTTTGTACAATGGCACTATGCACGCATTCCGCCAATCCTCAGGCACCTCACCATGAGTCATACATACATTAAATAACCTTACCAACCAGTCAACAATACAGTCACCCCCTTTTTTAATAAATTCCACTGCAATACCATCCAAACCTGCTGCCTTGCCGGCTTTCATCTTCCGCAAAGCTTTCACTACCTCTTCTCTGTTTACCAAATCATTTTCCCTAACCCTCTCACTTTGTACACCACTTCGACCAAAACACCCTATATCTGCCACTCTATCATCAAACACATTCAACAAACCTTTAAAATACTCACTCCATCTCCTTCTCACATCACCACTACTTGTTATCACCTCCCCATTTGCGCCCTTCACTGAAGTTCCCATTTGCTCCCTTGTCTTACGCACTTTATTTACCTCCTTCCAGAACATCTTTTTATTCTCCCTAAGATTTAATGATACTCTCTCACCCCAACTCTCATTTGCCCTTTTTTTCACCTCTTGCACCTTTCTCTTGACCTCCTGTCTCTTTCTTTTATACATCTCCCAGTCAATTGCATTTTTTCCCTGCAAAAATCGTCCAAATGCCTCTCTCTTCTCTTTCACTAGTACTCTTACTTCTTCATCCCACCACTCACTACCCTTTCTAATCAACCCACCTCCCACTCTTCTCATGCCACAAGCATCTTTTGCGCAATCCATCACTGATTCCCTAAATACATCCCATTCCTCCCCCACTCCCCTTACTTCCATTGTTCTCACCTTTTTCCATTCTGTACTCAGTCTCTCCTGGTACTTCCTCACACAGGTCTCCTTCTCAAGCTCACTTACTCTCACCACCCTCTTCACCCCAACATTCACTCTTCTTTTCTGAAAACCCATACAAATCTTCACCTTAGCCTCCACAAGATAATGATCAGACATCCCTCCAGTTGCACCTCTCAGCACATTAACATCCAAAAGTCTCTCTTTCGCACGCCTGTCAATTAACACGTAATCCAATAACGCTCTCTGGCCATCTCTCCTACTTACATAAGTATACTTATGTATATCTCGCTTTTTAAACCAGGTATTCCCAATCATCAGTCCTTTTTCAGCACATAAATCTACAAGCTCTTCACCATTTCCATTTACTGAACACCCCATGTATACCAATTATTCCCTCAACTGCCACATTACTCACCTTTGCATTCAAATCACCCATCACTATAACCCGGTCTCGTGCATCAAAACCACTAACACACTCATTCAGCTGCTCCCAAAACACTTGCCTCTCTTGATCTTTCTTCTCATGCCCAGGTGCATATGCACCAATAATCACCCACCTCTCTCCATCAACTTTCAGTTTTACCCATATTAATCGAGAATTTACTTTCTTACACTCTTACACATACTCCCACAACTCCTGTTTCAGGAGTATTGCTACTCCTTCCCTTGCTCTTCTCCTCTCACTAACCCCTGACTTTACTCCCCAGACATTCCCAAACCACTCTTCCCCTTTACCCTTGAGCTTCGTTTCACTCAGAGCCAAAACATCCAGGTTCCTTTCCTCAAACATACTCTCTATCTCTCCTTTTTTCACATCTTGGTAACATCCACACACATTTAGGCACCCCACTCTGAGCCTTCGAGGAGGATGAGCACTCCCCGCGTGACTCCTTCTTCTGTTTCCCATTTTAGAAAGTTAATACAAGGAGGGGAGGATATATATATATATACATATATATATATATATATACATATATATATATATATATATATATATATATATATATATATATATATATATATATATATATATATATATATATATATATATATATATATATATATATATATATATATATATATATATATATATATATATATATGTATATATATATATATACATATATATACATATATATATATATATATATATATATATATATATATATATATATATATATATATATATATATATATATATATATATATATATATAATATATTTATTTTATTTATTTATCTATTTTGCTTTGTCGCTCTCTCCCGCGTTAGCTAGGTAGCGCAAGGAAACAGACGAAAGAATGGCCCAACCCACCCATATACACATGTATGTACATACACATCCACACACGCAAATATACATACCTATACATCTCAATGTACACATATATATACACACACAGACATATACATATATACACATGTACATAATTCATAATCTCTTCCTTAATCTATTCCGATAGCCACCTCCCCACAAATGGAATAACAACCCCCTCCCCCTTATATGTGCGAGGTAGCGCTAGGAAAAGACAACAAAGGCACCATTCGTTCACACTCAGTCTCTAGCTGTCATGTAATAATGCACCGAAACCACAGCTCCCTTTCCTCCTCCAGGTCCCAGAGAACTTTACATGGTTTACCCCAGACGCTTCATATGCCCTGGTTGAATCCATTGACAGCACGTCGACTCGGTATTACACATCGTTCCATTTCACTATATTCCTTGCACGCCTGCATGTTCAGGCTCCGATCACTCAAAATCTTTTACACTCCATCTTTCTACCTCCAATTTGGTTTCCCACTTTTCCTCGTTCCCTTCACCTCTTACACATATAGGCTCATGGTCAATCTTTCCCCACTCATCCTCTCCATGTGACCAAACCATTGCAAAACACGCTATTCTGCTCTCTCAACCACAATCTTTTCATTTCCACACATCTCTCTAACCCATACATTACTTACTCGATCAAACCACCTCACACCACATATTGTCCTCAAACATCTCATTTCCAGCACATCCACCCTCCTCCGCACAACTCTATCCATAGCCCACGCCTCGCAACCATACAACATTGTTGGAACCACTATTCCTTCAAAAATACACATTTTTGCTTTCCGAGATAATGTTTTCGGCTTACAAACATTCTTCAAGGCTCTCAGAATTTTCGCCCCCTCCCCCACCCAATGATTCACTTCCGCTTCCATGATTCCATCCGCTTCTAGATCCACTCCCATATATCTAAAACACTTTACTTCCTCCAGTTTTTCTCCTTTCAAACTTACCTCCCAATTGACTTGACCCTCAACCCTCCTCTACCTAATAACCTTGCTCTTATTCACATTTACTATTAACTTTCTCCTTTCACACACTTTACCAAACTCAGTCACCAGCTTCTGCAGTTTCTCATATAAATCAGCCACAAGCGCTGTATCATCAGCGAACAGCAACTGACTCACTTCCCAAGTCTCTCATCCACAAAAGACTGCGTACTTGCCCCTCTTTCCAAAACTCTTGCATTCACCTCCCTAACAACCCCATCCATAAACAACTTAATCAACCATGGAGACATCACACACCCATGCCGCAAACCTATATTTACTGAAAACCAATCACTTTTCTCTCTTCCTACGCGTACACATGCCTTATATTCCCGATAAAAACTATTCACTGCTTCTAACAACTTGCCTCCCACACAATATATTCTTAATACCTTCCACAGAGCATCTCTATTCCGCTTCCATGGTTCCATCTGCTGCCAGATCCACTCCCAGATATCAAAAACATTTTACTTAATCCAGTTTTTCTCCATTGAAACTTATCTCCCAATTTACTTAACCCTCAACCCTACTGTACCTACTAACCTTGCTCTTATTCACATTTACTCTTAACTTTCTTCTTTCACACACTTTGCCAAACTCAGTCACCAGCTTCTGCAGTTTCTCAAATGAATCAGCCACCAGCGCTGTATCATCAGCGAACAACAACTGACTCACTTCCCAAGCTCTCTCATCCACGATAGACTGCATACTTGCCCCTTTTTCCAAAACTCTTGCATTCACCTCCTTAACAACCCCATCCATAAACAAATTAAACAACCATGGAGACATCACACATCCCTGTCGCAAACCTACATTCACTGAGAACCAATAACTTTCCTCTCTTCCCACACGTAAACATGCCTTACATCCTCGATAAAAACATTTCACTGCTTCTAACAACTTGCCTCCGACACCGTATATTCTTAATACCTTCCACAGAGCATCTCTATCAACTCTATCATATGCCCTCTCCAGATCCATAAATGCTGCAAGCAAATCCATTTGCTTTTCTAAGTATTTCTCTCATACATTCTTTAAAGCAAACACCTGATCCACACATCCTCTACCACTTCTGAAACCACACTGCTCTTCCCCAGTCTGATGATCTTTACATGCCTTCACCCTCTCAATCAATACCCTCCCATATAATTTACCAGGAATACTCAACAAACTTATACCTCTGTAATTTGAGCACTCACTCTTATCCCCTTTGCCTTTGTATAATTACACTGTGCAAGCATTTCGCCAATCCTCAGGCATCTCACCATGAATCATACATACATTAAATAACCTTACCAACAATTCAACAATACAGTCACCCCCTTTTTGAATAAATTCCTCTGCAATACCACACAAAACTGCTGCCTTGGCGGCTTTCATCTTCCGCAAAGCTTTTACTACCTGTTCTTCTATTTACCAAATCATTTTCCCTAACCCTCTTAATTTGCACACCACCTCGACCAAAACACACTATATCTGCCAACTATCATCAAACACATTCAACATACCTTCAAAATATTCACTCCATCTACTTCTCACATCACCACTACTTGTTATCACCTCCCGATTAGCCCCCTTCACTGAAGTTCCCATTAACTCACTTGTCTTACGCACTTTATTTCCCTCCTTCCAAAACATCTTTTTATTCTCCCTAAAATTTGATGACACTCTCTCACCGCTACTCTCATTTGCCCTCTTTTTCACCTCTTGCACCTTTCTCTTGATCTCTTGCCTCTTTCTTTTATACATCTCCCACTCATTTGCATTTTTTCCCTGCAAAAATCGTCCAAATGCCACTCTCTTCTCTTTCATTAATATTCTTAGTTCTTCATCCCACCACTCACTACCATTTCTAATCAACACACCTCCCACGCTTCTCATGCCACAAGCATCTTTTGCGCAAGCCATCACTGCTTCCCTAAATGCATCCCATTACTCCCCCACTCACCTTACCTCCTTTATTCTCACCTTTTTCCATTCTGTACTCAGTCTCTCCTGGTACTTCCTCACACAAGTCTCCTTCCCAAGCTCACTTACTCTCACCACTCTCTTCACCCCAACATTCTCTCTTGTTTTCTGAAAACCCCTACAAATCTTCACCTTCGCCTCCACAAGAAAATGATCAGACATCCCTCCAGTTGCACCTCTCAGCACATTAACATCCAAAAGAATATCTTTTGCGAGCCTATCAATTAACACGTAATCCAATAACGCTCTCTGGCCATCTCTCCTACTTACATATGTATACTTATGTATATCTCGCTTTTTAAACCAGGTATTCCCAATCAACATTCCTTTCTCAGCACACAAATCCACAAGCTCTTCACTATTTCTATTTACAACACTGAACACCCCATGTATACGAATTATTCCCCTCAACTGCCACATCACTCACCTTTGCATTCAAATCACCCATCACTATAACCCGTACTTGTGCATCAAAACCACTAACACACTCATTCAGCTGCTCCCAAAACACTTGCCTCTCATGATCTTTCTTCTCATGCCCAGGTGCATATGCACCAATAATCACCCATCTCTATCCATCAACTTTCAGTTTTACCCATATCAATCTAGAATTTACTTTCTTACACTCTATCACATACGCCCACAACTCCTGTTTCAAGAGTAGTGCTACTCCTTCCCTTGCTCTTGTCCTCTTCCTAACCCCTGACTTCACTCCCTAGAGATTCCCAAACCACTCTTCCCCTTTATCCTTGTGCTTCGTTTCAATTTAGAGCCAAAACCTCCAGGTTCCTTTCCTCAAACATACTGCGTATCTCTCCTTTTTTCTCATCTTGGTTACATCCAGACACATTTAGACACCCCAATCTGAGCCTTCGAGGAGGATGAACGCTCCCCGCGCGACTCTTTCTTCTGTTTCCCCTTTTATAAAGTCAAAATGCAAGGAGGGGGGTGGGTGGTTTCCTGGCCCCCCGCTCCCGTCCCCTTTAGTATGTTTAGTATGTTTTGGACATGTTTTGGACGCTCGTTGTATGTTTTGGACAATCACATGTTTACCAAATGGCGTCCTAGCTTCGTCTCTTCGATGTATATCAACTGACTGTTATATTTCTCTCTTGTGTCTCCCATGATGATGTGATTATTACACGAAAGTGCACTTATGACCTTTTCGTGTTTCCTTTTCCCTGTGGACTCATAGAAATATCTTGATCTCGCGCAAAATTGTGTTGATTTCCAAAGAATGGCCTAACCCACCCATACACGCATGTATATACATACACCTCCACACCCGCAAATATACATACCTATACATCTTAATGTATACATATATATACCCACACAGACATATACATATGTACCCATGTACATAATTCATACTGTCTGTCTTTATTCATTCCGATCGCCACCCTGCCACACATGGAATAACAACACCCTTCCCCCTCATAAGTGCGGGGTAGCGCTAGGAAAAATCATCTATGGCCCCATTCGAATGTTCACACTCAGTATCTAGCTGTCATGTAATAATGCACTGAAACCACAGCTCCCTTTCCACATCCAGGCCCCAAAACACTTTCCATGATTTACCACAGACGCTTCACATGCCCTGGTTCAATCCATTGACAGCACGTCGACCCCGGTATGCCACATTATTCCAATTCACTCTATTCCTTGCACGCCTTTGACCCTCCTGCATGGTGAGGCCCCGATCACTCAAAATCTTTTTCACTCCATGTTTCCACCTCCAATTTGGTCTCCCACTTCTCCTCGGTCCCTCCACCTGACACATATATCTTCTTGGTCAATCTCTCCTAACTCATTCTCTCCAAGTGACCAAAACATTTCAAAACACCCTCTTGTGCACTCTCAACCACATTCTTTTTATTACCACACATCTCTCTTACCCCATTATTACTTACTCGATCAAACCACCTCACACCATATATTGTCCTCAAACATCTCATTTCCAGCACACCTCCACCCTCCTGCCACAACTCTATACATAGCCCACGCCTCGCAACTATACAACATTGTTGGAACCACTATTCCTTCAAACATACCATTTTTGCTTTCCGAGGTAATGTTCCGACTTCTACACATTCTTCAAGGCTCCAGAATTTTCGCACCCTCACCCACCCTATGATTCACTTCCGCTTCCATGTCACATCCGCTGCCAAATCCACTCCCATATATCAAAAACACTTCACTTCCTCCAGTTTTTCTCCATTCAAACTTACCTCCCAATTGACTTGACCCTCAACCCTACTGTACCTAATAAACCTTACTCAATTTCACATTTACTCTCAAATTTCTTCTTTCACACACTTCACTAAACTCACTCACCAGCCTCGGCAGTTTCTCACATGAATCAGTCACCAGCGTTGTATCATCAGCGAACAAGAACTGACTCACTTCCGAAACTCTCTCATCCACAACAGACTGCATACTTGCCCCTTTTTCCAAAACTCTTGCATTCACCTCCTTAACAACCCCATCCATAAACAAATTAAACAACCATGGAGACATCACACATCCCTGTCGCAAACCTACATTCACTGAGAACCAATAACTTTCCTCTCTTCCCACACGTAAACATGCCTTACATCCTCGATAAAAACATTTCACTGCTTCTAACAACTTGCCTCCGACACCGTATATTCTTAATACCTTCCACAGAGCATCTCTATCAACTCTATCATATGCCCTTCTCCAGATCCATAAATGCTGCAAGCAAATCCATTTGCTTTTCTAAGTATTTCTCTCATACATTCTTTAAAGCAAACACCTGATCCACACATCCTCTACCACTTCTGAAACCACACTGCTCTTCCCCAGTCTGATGATCTTTACATGCCTTCACCCTCTCAATCAATACCCTCCCATATAATTTACCAGGAATACTCAACAAACTTATACCTCTGTAATTTGAGCACTCACTCTTATCCCCTTTGCCTTTGTATAATTACACTGTGCAAGCATTCCGCCAATCCTCAGGCATCTCACCATGAATCATACATACATTAAATAACCTTACCAACCATTCAACAATACAGTCACCCCCTTTTTGAATAAATTCCTCTGCAATACCACACAAAACTGCTGCCTTGGCGGCTTTCATCTTCCGCAAAGCTTTTACTACCTGTTCTTCTATTTACCAAATCATTTTCCCTAACCCTCTTACTTTGCACACCACCTCGACCAAAACACACTATATCTGCCAACTATCATCAAACACATTCAACATACCTTCAAAATATTCACTCCATCTACTTCTCACATCACCACTACTTGTTATCACCTCCCGATTAGCCCCCTTCACTGAAGTTCCCATTAACTCACTTGTCTTACGCACTTTATTTCCCTCCTTCCAAAACATCTTTTTATTCTCCCTAAAATTTGATGACACTCTCTCACCGCTACTCTCATTTGCCCTCTTTTTCACCTCTTGCACCTTTCTCTTGATCTCTTGCCTCTTTCTTTTATACATCTCCCACTCATTTGCATTTTTTCCCTGCAAAAATCGTCCAAATGCCACTCTCTTCTCTTTCATTAATATTCTTAGTTCTTCATCCCACCACTCACTACCATTTCTAATCAACACACCTCCCACGCTTCTCATGCCACAAGCATCTTTTGCGCAAGCCATCACTGCTTCCCTAAATGCATCCCATTACTCCCCCACTCACCTTACCTCCTTTATTCTCACCTTTTTCCATTCTGTACTCAGTCTCTCCTGGTACTTCCTCACACAAGTCTCCTTCCCAAGCTCACTTACTCTCACCACTCTCTTCACCCCAACATTCTCTCTTGTTTTCTGAAAACCCCTACAAATCTTCACCTTCGCCTCCACAAGAAAATGATCAGACATCCCTCCAGTTGCACCTCTCAGCACATTAACATCCAAAAGAATATCTTTTGCGAGCCTATCAATTAACACGTAATCCAATAACGCTCTCTGGCCATCTCTCCTACTTACATATGTATACTTATGTATATCTCGCTTTTTAAACCAGGTATTCCCAATCAACATTCCTTTCTCAGCACACAAATCCACAAGCTCTTCACTATTTCTATTTACAACACTGAACACCCCATGTATACGAATTATTCCCCTCAACTGCCACATCACTCACCTTTGCATTCAAATCACCCATCACTATAACCCGTACTTGTGCATCAAAACCACTAACACACTCATTCAGCTGCTCCCAAAACACTTGCCTCTCATGATCTTTCTTCTCATGCCCAGGTGCATATGCACCAATAATCACCCATCTCTATCCATCAACTTTCAGTTTTACCCATATCAATCTAGAATTTACTTTCTTACACTCTATCACATACGCCCACAACTCCTGTTTCAAGAGTAGTGCTACTCCTTCCCTTGCTCTTGTCCTCTTCCTAACCCCTGACTTCACTCCCTAGAGATTCCCAAACCACTCTTCCCCTTTATCCTTGTGCTTCGTTTCAATTTAGAGCCAAAACCTCCAGGTTCCTTTCCTCAAACATACTGCGTATCTCTCCTTTTTTCTCATCTTGGTTACATCCAGACACATTTAGACACCCCAATCTGAGCCTTCGAGGAGGATGAACGCTCCCCGCGCGACTCTTTCTTCTGTTTCCCCTTTTATAAAGTCAAAATGCAAGGAGGGGGGTGGGTGGTTTCCTGGCCCCCCGCTCCCGTCCCCTTTAGTATGTTTAGTATGTTTTGGACATGTTTTGGACGCTCGTTGTATGTTTTGGACAATCACATGTTTACCAAATGGCGTCCTAGCTTCGTCTCTTCGATGTATATCAACTGACTGTTATATTTCTCTCTTGTGTCTCCCATGATGATGTGATTATTACACGAAAGTGCACTTATGACCTTTTCGTGTTTCCTTTTCCCTGTGGACTCATAGAAATATCTTGATCTCGCGCAAAATTGTGTTGATTTCCAAAGAATGGCCTAACCCACCCATACACGCATGTATATACATACACCTCCACACCCGCAAATATACATACCTATACATCTTAATGTATACATATATATACCCACACAGACATATACATATGTACCCATGTACATAATTCATACTGTCTGTCTTTATTCATTCCGATCGCCACCCTGCCACACATGGAATAACAACACCCTTCCCCCTCATAAGTGCGGGGTAGCGCTGGGAAAAATCATCTAAGGCCCCATTCGAATGTTCACACTCAGTATCTAGCTGTCATGTAATAATGCACTGAAACCACAGCTCCCTTTCCACAACCAGGCCCCAAAACACTTTCCATGATTTACCACAGACGCTTCACATGCCCTGGTTCAATCCATTGACAGCACGTCGACCCCGGTATGCCACATTATTCCAATTCACTCTATTCCTTGCACGCCTTTGACCCTCCTGCATGGTGAGGCCCCGATCACTCAAAATCTTTTTCACTCCATGTTTCCACCTCCAATTTGGTCTCCCACTTCTCCTCGGTCCCTCCACCTGACACATATATCTTCTTGGTCAATCTCTCCTAACTCATTCTCTCCAAGTGACCAAAACATTTCAAAACACCCTCTTGTGCACTCTCAACCACATTCTTTTTATTACCACACATCTCTCTTACCCCATTATTACTTACTCGATCAAACCACCTCACACCATATATTGTCCTCAAACATCTCATTTCCAGCACCTCCACCCTCCTGCGCACAACTCTATACATAGCCCACGCCTCGCAACTATACAACATTGTTGGAACCACTATTCCTTCAAACATACCCATTTTTGCTTTCCGAGGTAATGTTCCCGACTTCTACACATTCTTCAAGGCTTCCAGAATTTTCGCACCCTCACCCACCCTATGATTCACTTCCGCTTCCATGGTCACATCCGCTGCCAAATCCACTCCCATATATCAAAAACACTTCACTTCCTCCAGTTTTTCTCCATTCAAACTTACCTCCCAATTGACTTGACCCTCAACCCTACTGTACCTAATAAACCTTACTCAAGTTCACATTTACTCTCAAATTTCTTCTTTCACACACTTCACTAAACTCACTCACCAGCCTCGGCAGTTTCTCACATGAATCAGTCACCAGCGTTGTATCATCAGCGAACAAGAACTGACTCACTTCCGAAACTCTCTCATCCACAACAGACTGCATACTTGCCCCTCTTGCCAAAACACTTGCATTCACATCCCTAAAAACCCCATCTATAAACAAATTAAACAACCATGGAGATATCAAACACCCCTGCCGCAAACGTACATTCACTGAGAACATATCACTTTTCTCTCTTCCTACACGTACACATGCCTTACATACTCGGTAAAAACTTTTCACTGCTTCTAACCACTTGCCTCCCACACCATGTATCCTTGACACCTTCCACGGAGTATCTCTATAAACTCTATAATAAGCCTTTTCAAGATCCATAAATGCTACAGGCAAATCTAATTGCTTTTTTAAGTATTTCTCACATACATTCTTCAAAGCAAACACCTGATCCACACATCCTCTACCACTTCTGAAAACACACTGATCTTCCCCAATCTGATGCTCTGTACATGCCTTCACCCTCTAAATCAATACCCTCCCATATAATTAACCAGGAATACTCAACAAACGTATATCTCTGTAATTTGAGCACTCACTCTTATCCCCTTTGCCTTTGTACAATGGCGCTATGCAAGCATTCCGCCAATCCTCAGGCACCTCACTATAAGTCATACATACATTAAAGTAACCTTACCATCCAGTCAACAATACAGTCACCCCCTTTTTTAATAAATTCCAATGCAATACCATCCAAACCTACTGCCCTGCCAGCTTTCATCTTCCGCAAAGCTTTTACTACCTCTTCTCTGTTTACCAAATCATTTTCCCTAACCCTCTCACTTTGCACACCACCTCAACCAAAACACCCTATATCTACCACTCTATCACCAACACATTCAACAAATCTTCAAAATACTCACTCCATCTTCTCACATACACTACTTGTTATCACCTCTCCTCTAGCCCCCTTCACTGAAGTTCCCATTTGTTCCCTTGTCTTACGCACTTTATTTACCTCCTTCCAAAACATCTTTTTATTCTCCCTAAAATTTAATGATACTCTCTCACTCCAGCTCTCTCTCTCTCTCTCTCTCTCTCTCTCTCTCTCTCTCTCTCTCTCTCTCTCTCTCTCTCTCTCTCTCTCTCTCTCTGTATATATATATATATATATATATATATATATATATATATATATATATATATATATATATATATATATATATATATATATATATATATATATATGTGTGTGTGTGTGTGTGTGTGTGTGTGTGTGTGTGTGTGTGTGTGGAAATAAAAAGAGCTTGGTTGAGAGAGCAGAAGAGGGTGTTTTGAAATGGTTTGGGCACATGGAGAGAATGAGTGAGGAAATATTGACCAAGAGTATATATGTGTCGGAGGTGGAGGGAAATAGGAGAAGTGGGAGACCAAATTGGAGGTGGAAAGATGGAGTGAAAAGAGATTTTGAATGATCGGGGCCTGAACATGCAGGAGGGTCAAAGGCGGGGAAGGAATACAATGAATTGGATCGATATGGTATACCGGGGTCGACGTGCTGTCAATGGATTGAATCTGGGCATGTGAAGCGTCTGGTGTAAACCATGGAGAGTTCTATGAGCCTGGATGTGGAAAGAGAGCTATGGTTTCGCGCATTTTTTCATGACAGCTAGAGACTGAGTGTGAACGAGTGTGGCGTTTGTTGTCTTTTCCTAGCCCTACCTCGCACATATGACGTTGGAGGGGGATGTTATTCCATGTGTGGCGAGGTGGCGATGGGAATAAATAATGGCAGACAGTATGAATCATGTACATGTGTATATATGTATATGTCTGTGTGTGTATATATATGTATACATTGAGATGTATAGTTATGTATACTTGCGTGTGTGGACATGTATGTATATACATATGTAAGGGGGTGAGGTTGTCCCACTTCTTTCGTCTGTTTCCTTGCGCTACCTCGCAAACGCGGGAGACAGCGACAAAGGAAAAAAAAAAAAAGAAAAAAATATATATTCAAATATATGTGTATATATATATATATATATATATATATATATATATATATATATATATATATATATATATATATATATATATATATATATATATATATATATATGAATATATATATATATATATATATATATATATATATATATATATATATATATATATATATATATATATATATATATATATATATATATATATATATATATATATATATATATATATATATATATATATATATATATATATATATATATATATATATATATGAAAGCGACTAGAGGGGACGGGAGCAGGGGGCCGGAAATCCTCCCCTCCTTGTATTAACTTTCTAAAATGGGAAACAGAAGAAGGAGTCACGCGGGGAGTGATCATCCTCCTCGAAGGCTCAGAGTGGGGTGCCTAAATGTGTGTGGATGTAACCAAGAAGTGAAAAAAGAATAGATAGGTAGTATGTTTGAGGAAAGGAACCTGGATGTTTTGGCTCTGAGTGAAACGAAGCTCAAGGGTAAAGGGGAAGAGTGGTTTGGAAATGTCTGGGGAGTGAAGTCAGGGGTTAGTGAGAGGACAAGAGCAAGGGAAGGAGTAGCAATACTCCTGAAACATGAGTTGTGGGAGTATGTGATAGAATGTAAGAAAGTAAATTCTCGATTGATATGGGTAAAATTGAAAGTTGATGGAGAGAGGTGGGTGATTATTGGTGCATATGCACCTGGGCATGAGAAGAAAGATCATGAGAGGCAAGTGTTTTGGGAGCAGCTGAATGAGTGTGTTAGCGGTTTTGATGCACGAGACCGGGTTATAGTGATGGGTGATTTGAATGCAAAGGTGAGTAATGTGGCAGTTGAGGGAATAATTGGTATGCATGGGGTGTTCAGTGTTGTAAATGGAAATGGTGAAGAGCTTGTAGATTTATGTGCTGAAAAAGGACTGATGATTGGGAATACCTGGTTTAAAAAGCGAGATATACATAAGTATACTTATGTAAGTAGGAGAGATGGCCAGAGAGCGTTATTGGATTACGTGTTAATTGACAGGCGTGCGAAAGAGAGACTTTTGGATGTTAATGTGCTGAGAGGTGCAACTGGAGGGATGTCTGATCATTATCTTGTGGAGGCTAAGGTGAAGATTAGTATGGGTTTTCAGAAAAGAGGAGTGAATGTTGGGGTGAAGAAGGTGGTGAGAGTAAGTGAGCTTGGGAAGGAGACCTGTGTGGGGAAGTACCAGGAGAGACTGTGTACAGAATGGAAAAAGGTGAGAACAATGGAAGTAAGGGGAGTGGGGGAGGAATGGGATGTATTTAGGGAATCAGTGATGGATTGCGCAAAAGATGCTTGTGGCATGAGAAGAGTGGGAGGTGGGCTGTTTAGAAAGGGTAGTGAGTGGTGGGATGAAGAAGTAAGAGTATTAGTGAAAGAGAAGAAAGAGGCATTTGGACGATTTTTGCAGGGAAAAAATGCAATTGAGTGGGAGAAGTATAAAAGAAAGAGACAGGAGGTCAAGAGAAAGGTGCAAGAGGTGAAAAAAAGGGCAAATGAGAGTTGGGGTGAGAGACTATCAGTAAATTTTAGGGAGAATAAAAAGATGTTCTGGAAGGAGGTAAATAGGGTGCGTAAGACAAGGGAGCAAATGGGAACTTCAGTGAAGGGCGTAAATGGGGAGGTGATAACAAGTAGTGGTGATGTGAGAAGGAGATGGAATGAGTATTTTGAAGGTTTGTTGAATGTGTCTGATGACAGAGTGGCAGATATAGGGTGTTTTGGTCGAGGTGGTGTGCAAAGTGAGAGGGTTAGGGAAAATGATTTGGTAAACAGAGAAGAGGTAGTGAAAGCTTTGCGGAAGATGAAAGCCGGCAAGGCAGCAGGTTTGGATGGTATTGCAGTGGAATTTATTAAAAAGGGGGGTGACTGTATTGTTGACTGGTTGGTAAGGTTATTTAATGTATGTATGACTCATGGTGAGGTGCCTGAGGATTGGCGGAATGCGTGCATAGTGCCATTGTACAAAGGCAAAGGGGATAAGAGTGAGTGCTCAAATTACAGAGGTATAAGTTTGTTGAGTATTCCTGGTAAATTATATGGGAGGGTATTGATTGAGAGGGTGAAGGCATGTACAGAGCATCAGATTGGGGAAGAGCAGTGCGGTTTCAGAAGTGGTAGAGGATGTGTGGATCAGGTGTTTGCTTTGAAGAATGTATGTGAGAAATACTTAGAAAAGCAAATGGATTTGTATGTAGCATTTATGGATCTGGAGAAGGCATATGATAGAGTTGATAGAGATGCTCTGTGGAAGGTATTAAGAATATATGGTGTGGGAGGCAAGTTGTTAGAAGCAGTGAAAAGTTTTTATCGAGGATGTAAGGCATGTGTACGTGTAGGAAGAGAGGAAAGTGATTGGTTCTCAGTGAATGTAGGTTTGTGGCAGGGGTGTGTGATGTCTCCATGGTTGTTTAATTTGTTTATGGATGGGGTTGTTAGGGAGGTAAATGCAAGAGTTTTGGAAAGAGGGGCAAGTATGAAGTCTGTTGGGGATGAGAGAGCTTGGGAAGTGAGTCAGTTGTTGGTCGCTGATGATACAGCGCTGGTGGCTGATTCATGTGAGAAACTGCAGAAGCTGGTGACTGAGTTTGGTAAAGTGTGTGGAAGAAGAAAGTTAAGAGTAAATGTGAATAAGAGCAAGGTTATTAGGTACAGTAGGGTGGAGGGTCAAGTCAATTGGGAGGTGAGTTTGAATGGAGAAAAACTGGAGGAAGTGAAGTGTTTTAGATATCTGGGAGTGGATCTGTCAGCGGATGGAACCATGGAAGCAGAAGTGGATCATAGGGGTGGGGGCGGGGGCGAAAATTTTGGGAGCCTTGAAAAATGTGTGGAAGTCGAGAACATTATCTCGGAAAGCAAAAATGGGTATGTTTGAAGGAATAGTGGTTCCAACAATGTTGTATGGTTGCGAGGCGTGGGCTATGGATAGAGTTGTGCGCAGGAGGATGGATGTGCTGGAAATGAGATGTTTGAGGACAATGTGTGGTGTGAGGTGGTTTGATCGAGTAAGTAACGTAAGGGTAAGAGAGATGTGTGGAAATAAAAAGAGCGTGGTTGAGAGAGCAGAAGAGGGTGTTTTGAAATGGTTTGGGCACATGGAGAGAATGAGTGAGGAAAGATTGACCAAGAGGATATATGTGTCGGAGGTGGAGGGAACGAGGAGAAGAGGGAGACCAAATTGGAGGTGGAAAGATGGAGTGAAAATGATTTTGTGTGATCGGGGCCTGAACATGCAGGAGGGTGAAAGGAGGGCAAGGAATAGAGTGAATTGGAGCGATGTGGTATACAGGGGTTGACGTGCTGTCAGTGGACTGAATCAAGGCATGTGAAGCGTCTGGGGTAAACCATGGAAAGCTGTGTAGGTATGTATATTTGCGTGTGTGGACGTGTGTATGTACGTGTGTATGTTGGGGGGCCATTTCTTTCGTCTGTTTCCTTGCGCTATATCGCAAACGCGGGAGACAGCGACAAAGTATAAAAAGAAAAAAAAAAAAAAAAAAAAAAAAAAAATATATATATATATATATATATATATATATATATATATATATATATATATATATATATATATATATATATATATATATATATATATATATATATATATATATATATATATATATATATATATATATATATATGGTGTGGGAGGCAAGTTGTTAGAAGCAGTGAAAAGTTTTTATCGAGGATGTAAGGCATGTGTACGTGTAGGAAGAGAGGAAAGTGATTGGTTCTCAGTGAATGTAGGTTTGCGGCAGGGGTGTGTGATGTCTCCATGGTTGTTTAATTTGTTTATGGATGGGGTTGTTAGGGAGGTGAATGCAAGAGTTTTGGAAAGAGGGGCAAGTATGAAGTCTGTTGGGGATGAGAGAGCTTGGGAAGTGAGTCAGTTGTTGTTCGCTGATGATACAGCGCTGGTGGCTGATTCATGTGAGAAACTGCAGAAGCTGGTGACTGAGTTTGGTAAGTGTGTGAAAGAAGAAAGTTAAGAGTAAATGTGAATAAGAGCAAGGTTATTAGGTACAGTAGAGTTGAGGGTCAAGTCAATTGGGAGGTGAGTTTGAATGGAGAAAAACTGGAGGAAGTAAAGTGTTTTAGATATCTGGGAGTGGATCTGGCAGCGGATGGAACCATGGAAGCGGAAGTGGATCATAGGGTGGGAAAGGGGGCGAAAATTCTGGGAGCCTTGAAGAATGTGTGGAAGTCGAGAACATTATCTCGGAAAGCAAAAATGGATATGTTTGAAGGAATAGTGGTTCCAACAATGTTGGAGGAAAGGTTGACCAAGAGGATATATGTGTCGGTGGTGGAGGGAACGAGGAGAAGAGGGAGACCAAATTGAAGGTGGAAAGATAGAGTGAAAAAGATTTTGTGTGATCGGGGCCTGAACATGCAGGAGGGTGAAAGGAGGGCAAGGAATAGAGTGAATTGGAGCGATGTGGTATACCTGGGTTGACTTGCTGTCAATGGATTGAATCAGGGCTTGTGAAGCGTCTGGGGTAAACCATGGAAAGCTGTTTAGGTATGTATATATGCGTGTGTGGACGTATGTATATACATGTGTATGGGGGTGGGTTGGGCCATTTCTTTCGTCTGTTTCCTTGTGCTACCTCGCAGACGCGGGAGACAGCGACAAAGCAAAAATATATATATGTATATATATATATATATATATATATATATATATATATATATATATATATATATATATATATATATATATATATCCTCCTAATTGACTTGACCCTCAACTCTACTGTACCTAATAACCTTGCTCTTATTCACATTTACTCTTAACTTTCTTCTTTCACACACTTTACCAAACTCAGTCACCAGCTTCTGGAGTTTCTCACATGAATCAGCCACCAGCGCTGTATCGTCAGCGAACAACAACTGACTCACTTCCCAAGCTCTCACATCCACAACAGACTTCATACTTGCCCCTCTTTCCAAAACTCTTGCATTCACCTCCCTAACAACCCCATCCATAAATAAATTATACAACTATGGAGACATCACACACCCCTGAAGCAAACCTACATCCACTGAGAACCAATCACTCTCCTCTCTTCCTGCACGCACACATGCCTTACATCCTCGATAAAAACTTTTCACTGCTTCTAACAACTTGCCTCCCACACCATATATTCTTAATACCTTCCACAGAACATCTCTATCAACTCTATCATATGCCTTCTTCAGATCCATAAATGGTGCATACAAATCCATTTGCTTTTCTAAGAATTTCTCACATACATTCTTCAAAGTAAACACCTGATCCACACATCCTCTACCACTTCAGAAACCACACTGCTCTTCCCCAATCTGATGCTCTGTACGTGCCTTCACCCTCTCAATCAATACCCTCCCATGTAATATACCAGGAATACTCAACAAACTTATACCTCTGTAATTTGAGCACTCACTCTTATCCACTTTGCCTTTGTACAATGGCACTATGCACGCATTTCGCCAATCCTCAGTCACCTCACCATGAGTCATACATACATTAAATAACCTTACCAACCAGTCAACAATACAGTCACCCCCTTTTTTAATAGATTCCACTGCAATACCCTCCTAACCTGCTGCCTTGCCAGCTCTCATCTTCCGCAAAGGTTTTACCACCTCCTCTTTGTTTACCATATCATTTTCCCTATCCCTCTCACTTTGCAGACCACCTCGACCTAAATACCCTATATCTGCCACTCTATCATCAAACACATTCAACAAACCCTCAAAATACTCACTCCATCTCCTTCTCACATCACCACCACTTGTTATCGCCTCCCCATTTGCGCCCTTCACTGAGGTTCCCATTTGCTCCCTTGTCTTACGCACTTTTTTTACCCCCTTCAGAACATCTTTTTATTCTCCCTAAAATTTAATGATACTCTCTCACCCCAACTCTCATTTGCCCTCTTTTTCAACTCTTGCGCCTTTCTCTTGACCTCCTGTCTCTTTCTTGTATACATCTCCCACTCAATTGCATTTTTTCCCTGCAAAAATCATCCAAATGCCTCTCTCCTGTCTTTCACTAATAATCTTACTTCTTCATCCCACCACTCACTACCCTTTCTAATCAACCCACCTCCCACGCTTCTCATGCCACAAGCATCTTTTGCACAATCCATCAGTGCTTCTCTAAATACATCCCATTCCTCCCCCAATCCCATTACTTCCATTGTTCTCACCTTTTTCCATTCTGTACTCAGTCTCTCCTGGTACTTCCTCACACAAGTCTCCTTCCCAAGCTCACTTACTCTCACCACCCTCTTCACCCCAATTGGGAGGTAAGTTTGAATGGAGAAAAACTGGAGGAAGTAAAGTGTTTTAGATATCTGGGAGTGGATCTGGCAGCGGAAGTGAATCATAGGGTGGGGGATGGGGTCAAAATCCTGTGAGCTTTGAAGAATGTGTGGAAGTCGAGAACATTATCTCGGAAAGCAAAAGTGGTTATGTTTGAAGGAATAGAGGTTCCAACAATGTTGTATGGTTGCGAGGCGTGGGCTATGGATAGAGTTGTGCGCAGGAGGATGGATGTGCTGGAAATGAGATGTTTGAGGACATGTGTCGTGTGAGGTGGTTTGATCGAGTAAGTAATGTAAGGGTAAGAGAGGTGTGTGGAAGTAAAAAGAGCGTGGTTGAGAAAACAGAAGAGGGTGTTTTCAAATGGTTTGGGCACATGGAGAGAATGTGAGAGGAAAGATTGATCAAGAGGGCATATGTGTCGGAGGTGGAGGGAACGAGAAGAAGTGGGAGACCAAATTGGAGGTGGAAAGATGGAGTAAAAAAGATTTTCAGTGATCGAGGCCTGAACATGCAGGAGGGTGAAAGGCGGGCAAGGAATAGAGTGAATTGGATCGATGTGGTATACCGGAGTTGACGTGTTGTCAGTAGATTGAATCAGGGCATGTGAAACGTCTGGGGTAAACCATGGAAAGTTGTGTGGGGCTTGGATGTGGAAAGGGAGCTGTGGTTTCGGGCATTATTACATGACAGCTAGAGACTGATTGTGAACGAATGGGGCCTATGTTGTCTTTTCCTAGCGCTACCTTGCACACATGAGGAGGGAGGGTATGGTATTCCATGTGTGGCGAGGTGGCGATGGGAATGAATAAAGGCAGACAGTGTGAATTGTGTGCATGGGTATATATGTATGTGTCTGAGTGTGTATATAAATGTGTACATTGAAATATATAGGTATGTATATTTGCGTGTGTGGACGTGTATGTATATACATGTGTATGAGGGTGTGTTGGGCCATTTCTTTCGTCTGTTTCCTTGCGCTACCTCGCAAACGCGGGAGACAGCGACAAAGCAAAATAGATAAATAGATAAAATATATATAAATACATATATATATATATATATATATATATATATATATATATATATTTTTTTTTTTTTTTCATACTATTCGCTATTTCCCGCGATAGCGAGGTAGCGTTAAGAACAGACGACTGGGCCGTTGAGGGAATATCCTCACCTGGACCTCTTCTCTGTTTAAATATATATATATATATATATATATATATATATATATATATATATATATATATATATATATATATATATATATATATATATATATATATATATATATATATATATATAAATATATTCCTATGAGTCCACGGGGAAAATGAAACATGGTAAGTTCCTAAGTGGACTTTCGTGTAATAATCACATCATCAGGGGACACACAAGAGAGAAATATATGTCAGTTCATATATTTCGAGGAGAAGGAAGCAAGGATAGCATTTGGTAAACATACGAGTGTCGAAAACATACAACGAGCGTTCATAAACTTATCATTTTACAAATTTTATCAACAATAAAGTTATCTTATTTGTATAGACCGTCACTAATATTAAGATTATAATTCTTTGTTTATTTAATGATAGAAGGTTCAATGATATTTTTCCTGGAAATAGAGTTAGAGATAATAACTTAGATGGCATTACTCCAGTCAATACAATTATTATTGTTTTAAACTTGATAAAGAAGGTATTTGATTCTTGTCCCGTTCTTATACTATGTTTATGTTGCTTAAGTCTACTAAAAAGATCCTTACCAGGCTTACCAACATAAAGTTTATCACAATATCCACATAGCACTTTATAGATGCATCCACGAGAATTTTCTGGTGAATTCCTGATTAAGAAATACTTTATAGTAACATTGTTGCTAAAGGCAACATTTACATTAAAGGATTTAAGCAACATGGGAAGTAAAGTAAAATTATTGTTAAAAGGGAGAACTAAAAGATTCTTGGTGTCAATGGAAGGTTTGGGCTCAAATCTATAGAATGATTTCTTTGCTAACTTAAGGGATTTATCAATGAAAGATCTAGGGTGCTTTAACTTAGATTCAATAGAATATACCTTCTCAAACTCATCATCAATAACTCTGGACTGCAAATACGAAATGCCTTAACGAACATAGATAGAAATGATGATAATTTTTACTCTGTTAAGTTGAGTAATAATGGATATATGAGTATACATTGGTGGTTTTTTTGTATATGCTAAACCTAAACTTGTTTCCTTACCTATGGATCATGCAATCTAAAAATGGTAGCATACCATTATTTTCAATTTCTACAGTAAATGTGATGGAAGGGGAGAAATATTTGTAAATTTTCATTTGTTGGCAAACACAAAGAACGTCATATACGTACCTAAACCAATTTGCATTAGAAGGTAAGATATCTTTTATTGATTTTTTTTCAAAAAATTCCATTTAAAGATTACTTAATACAGGTGAGAGTGGGTTACCCATTGCCATACCAAATTTTTGAGCATAATAATCTCCATTGAATTGAAATACAGTCTTTTATACACAATTTTATCAGTCCAATGAAAACAGACTCTGAAATAGATAAATGAATATCATCCAAGACATCAAATATATAATCTAAAAGGTCATCAACTGGAACTTTAGTGAAAAATTAGGAAACATCAAAGCTTACTAGTTTGAAATCAAAATTAACGTTGATATTGTTTAGCTTGTTGACTAAATCTACATTTTTCATGATAATTCAATTTGATACCTAATACACTAAAGACCTTAATAAAGAAACTAACCACTTTGACAATTTATATGTGATGATGCCTACTGAAGTCACTATAGGTCTAGCTGGAAAATTCTGTTTATGTTAAAACATAAGTCCGTACATATATGGCAATGAAGGGGACAAAGATGGCAAACTTTTGATAAGAGAACTATTACCTTTCAGCAACAGCTTCATTTCTTTATTGAAATGAGAATTAACTGCTTCTAAGGGATTTTTACTAAGGTTAGAATACCTTGTGTCATTAATTAGATAATTCATTTTAGATAAATAGTTACTTTTTTCTAAAAACACAACATTGTTTTTTATTGGCTTTAGTGATGTGTATATCCTTGTCTTTTTTTAAGGCGTTAATAGCTCTTATAAATCTTTTAGGGCAATTAGGTTCCATTGGTGTTGACAAACTGGCATACACTAAACCCTTACAAGTTTTAATTTCATCATTGCGTAAATTACGGTGTTTCTCTAAATTACAAAAACACTTTGTGACATCAACACAGTTGGCTTCCTTGTTAGAGCACACAAAATTTAGACCATAGCCTAATGCACATAAGGAATCCTTATCTAGTTGTTTATTAGACAGGTTTATCATAAAACCAGTGGAACCATATTTCCCTAAAAGATCACTAAGAGCATTAACACCTTAAAAAAGGACAAGGATATACATATTACTAAAGCAGAAAAGGCTAACACTGTTGTGATTTTAGACAAAAGTAACTATTTATCTGAAATGAATGATATTCTAAATGATGACACAACATATTCTAAACTTAGTAAAAATCCCTTAGAAGCAGTTAATTCTCATTTCAATAAAGAAATGAAGCTATTGTTGAAAGGTAATAGTTCTCTTATCATAAGTCTGTCATCTTTGTCCCCTTCATTGCCATATAAGCATGGACTTATTAAAACACATAAACAGAATTTTCCAGCAAGACCTATAGTGAGTTCAGTAGGATCCATCACATATAAATTGTCAAAATGGTTAGGTTCTTTATTAAGCCCTTTAGTGTGTTAGGTATCAAATTCAAATATCATGAACAATGTAGATTTAGTCAACAAGCTAAACAATATCGATGTTAATTTTGATTTCAAACTAGTTAGCTTTGATGTTTCCTCACTTTTCATTATGGTTCCAGTTGATGACCTTTTAGAATATATATTTGATGCCTTGGATGATATTCATTTAACTGTTTCAAAGTCTGTTTTCACTGAACGGATGAAATTGTGTATAAAAGACTGTGTATTTCAATTCAATGGAGATTATTATGCTCAAAAGTTTATTATGGCAATAGGTAACCCACTCTCACCTGTATTAAGTAGTCTTTATATGAAATTTTTTGAAACAAAACTAATAAACGATATCTTACCTTCTAACGCAAATTAGTTTAGGTATGTAGATGATGTTCTTTGTGTTTGGCAAACAAATGAAAATTTACAAATATGTCTCACCTTACTTAACAATTTAGTACCTTCCATCATATTTACTCTAAAAAATGAAAATGATGGTATTTTACCATTTTCAGATTGCATGATCCATAGGTAAGGAAACAAGTTTAAGTTTAGCATACATAGAAAAGCCACCAATGTATGCTCATATATCAATTATTACTCATCTTGACATGACAGTTAAATTATCATCATTTCAATCTATGTTTCTTAGAGCATTAAGTATTTCCATACCAAAGTTTATTGATGATAAGTTTGAGAAGATACATTCTATTGGATCTAAGTTAAAGTACCCTAGATCTTTTATTGATTTATTTACCATTTATTTATTTGGCTTTGTCGCTGTCTCCCGCGTTTGCGAGGTAGCGCATTGATAAATCCCTTAAGTTAACAGAGAAATCATTTTATAGAGTTGAGCTAATACCTCCCATAGACACCAAGAATCTTTTAGTTCCAACTTTTAATAATAATTTTACTTTACTTCCAATGTTGCTTAAATCCTTTAATGTAAATGCTCCAATCAGCAACAATAATACTATAAAGAAAATCTTAATCGCCAACTCACCATAAAATTGTCTTGGATGCATCTATAAAGCGCACTGTGGAAATTGTGATAAATTTTATGTTGGTCAGACTGATAAGGATCTTTCTGTTAGACTTAAGTAACATAAATATAGTAGAAGAACGGGAAAAGAATGAAATGCCTTGTTTATCACGTTAAAAACTATGATCATTGTATTGACAATAACAGTGCCATCTCAGCTATTAACTCTAATTCTATTACCAAAAGAAATATCATTGAATCTTCCAAAATTAAATACACAAAGAATTATGATCCTAATATTAGTGATGGTCTATACAAATTAGATAGAATTTGTAAAATGATAAGTTAATGAACGATCGGTGCATGTCTTGGACAATCACTTTTAACAAATGGCGTCCTAGCTTCGTCTCTTCGATCTATGTCAACTGACTTATATTTCTCTCTTGTGTCTCCTCTGTTAAGGTGATTATTACACGAAAGTGAACTTGGGAACTTATTGTGTTTCATTGATCACGCGTAAAATTGTGATCCTTTCCAATATATATATATATATATATATATATATATATATATATATATATATATATATATATATATATATATATATATATATATATATATATATCCCTGGGGATAGGGGATTAAGAATACTTCCCACGTATTCCCTGCGTGTCGTAGAAGGCGACTAAAAGGGGAGGGAGCGGGGGGCTGGAAATCCTCCCCTCTCGTTTTTTTTTTTAAATTTTCCAAAAGAAGGAACAGAGGGGGCCAGTTGAGGATATTCCAAAAAAGGCCCAGTCCTCTGTTCTTAGCGCTACCTCGCTAACGCGGGAAATGGCGAATAGTTTAAAAGAAAGAATATATATATATATATATATATATATATATATATATATATATATATATATATATATATATACATATATATATATATATATATATATATATATATATATATATATATATACATATATATATATATATATATATATATATATATATATATATATATATATATATATATAATATATATATATATATATATATATATATATATATATATATATATATATATATATATATATATATATATATATATATATATATATATATATATATATATATATATATATATATATATATATATATTTGGTCTACCACTTCTCCTCGTTCCCTCCACCTTTGACACATATATCGTCTTGGTCAATATTTCCTCATTCATTCTCTCCATGTGCACAAACCATTTCAAAACACCCTCTTCTGCTCTCTCAACCACACTCTTTTTATTTCCACACATCTCTCTTACCCTTACATTACTTACTCGATCAAACCACCTCACACCACACATTGTCCTCAAACATCTCATTTCCAGCACATCCATCCTCCTGCGCACAACTCTATCCATAGCCCACGCCTCGCAACCATACAACATTGGTGAAAACACCATTCCTTCAAACATACCCATTTTTGCTTTCCGAGATAATGTTCTCGAATTCCACACATTCTTCAACGCTCCCAGAATTTTCACCCCGTCCCCCACTCTATGATTCACTTCCGCTTCCATGGCTCCATCTCCTGCCAAATCCACTCCCAGATATCTAAAACGCTTCACTTCCTGCAATTTTCCTCCATTCAAACTTACCTCCAAATTGACTTGACCGTAACACTATTGTACCTAATAACCTTGCTCTTATTCACATTTACTCTTAACTTTCTTCTTTCACACACTTTACTGAACTCAGTCACCAGTTTCTGCAGTTTCTCACACGAATCAGCCACCAGCGCTGTATCATTATCGAGCAACAATTGACTCACTTCCCAAGCTCTTTCATCCACAACAGACTGCATACTTGCCCCTCTTTCCAAAACTCTTGCATTCACCTCCCTAACAACCCCATCCATAAACAAATTAAACAACCATGGAGACATCACACACCCCTGCCGCAAACCTACATTCACTGAGAAATATTCACTTTCCTCTCTTCCTACAGGTACACATGCCTTACATCCTCGATAAAAGCTTTTCATTGCTTCTAACAATTTGCTTCCCACACCATATATTCTTAATACCTTCCACAGAGCATCTCTATCAACTCTATCATATGCTTTCTCCAGATCCATATATGCTACATACAAACCCATTTGCTTTTCTAAGTATTTCTCACATACATTCTTCAAAGCAAACACCTGATCCACACAACTCTGAAACCACACTGCTCTTAACCAATCTGATTCTCTGTACATGCCTTCACCCTATCAATCAATACCCTCCCAAATAATTCCCTAGGAATACTAAACAAACTTTTTTTTTTTTTTATACTTTGTCGCTGTCTCCCGCGTTTGCGAGGTAGCGCAAGGAAACAGACGAAAGAAATGGCCCAACCCCCCCCCGCCGATACACATGTATATACATACGTCCACACACGCAAATATACATACCTACACAGCTTTCCATGGTTTACCCCGGACGCTTCACATGCCTTGATTCAATCCACTGACCGCACGTCAACCCCGGTATACCACATCGCTCCAATTCACTCTATTCCTTGCCCTCCTTTCACCCTCCTGCATGTTCAGGCCCCGAACACACAAAATCTTATTCACTCCATCTTTCCACCTCCAATTTGGTCTCGCTCTTCTCCTTGCTCCCTCCACCTCCGACACATATATCCTCTTGGTCAACCTTTCCTCACTCATCCTCTCCATGTGCCCAAACCACTTCAAAACACCCTCTTCTGCTCTCTCAACCACGCTCTTTTTATTTCCACACATCTCTCTTACCCTTACGTTACTCACTCGATCAAACCACCTCACACCACACATTGTCCTCAAACATCTCATTTCCAGCACATCCATCCTCCTGCGCACAACTCTATCCATAGCCCACGCCTCGCAACCAACATTGTTGGAACCACTATTCCTTCAAACATACCCATTTATGCTTTCCGAGATAATGTTCTCGACTTCCACACATTCTTCAAGGCCCCACGAATTTTCGCCCCCTCCCCCACCGTATGATCCACTTCCGCTTCCATGGTTCCATCCGCTGCCAGATCCACTCCCAGATATCTAAAACACTTCACTTCCTCCAGTTTTTCTCCATTCAAACTCACCTCCCAATTGACTTGACCCTCAACCCTACTGTACCTAATAACCTTGCTCTTATTCACATTTACTCTTAACTTTCTTCTTCCACACACTTTACCAAACTCAGTCACCAGCTTCTGCTGTTTCTCACATGAATCAGCCACCAGCGCTGTATCATCAGCGAACAACAACTGACTCACTTCCCAAGCTCTCTCATCCCCAACAGACTTCATACTTGCCCCTCTTTCCAAAACTCTTGCATTTACCTCCCTAACAACCCCATCCATAAACAAATTAAACAACCATGGAGACATCACACACCCCTGCCGCAAACCTACATTCACTGAGAACCAATCACTTTCCTCTCTTCCTACACGTACACATGCCTTACATCCTCGATAAAAACTTTTCACTGCTTCTAACAACTTTCCTCCCACACCATATATTCTTAATACCTTCCACAGAGCATCTCTATCAACTCTATCATATGCCTTCTCCAGATCCATAAATGCTACATACAAATCCATTTGCTTTTCTAAGTATTTCTCACATACATTCTTCAAAGCAAACACCTGATCCACACATCCTCTACCACTTCTGAAACCACACTGCTCTTCCCCAATCTGATGCTCTGTACATGCCTTCACCCTCTCAATCAATACCCTCCCATATAATTTACCAGGAATACTCAACAAACTTATACCTCTGTAATTTGAGCACTCACTCTTATCCCCTTTGCCTTTGTACAATGGCACTATGCACGCATTCCGCCAATCCTCAGGCACCTCACCAAGAGTCATACATACATTAAATAACCTTACCAACCAGTCAACAATACAGTCACCCCCTTTTTTAATAAATTCCACTGCAATACCATCCAAACCTGCTGCCTTGCCGGCTTTCATCTTCCGCAAAGCTTTCACTACCTCTTCTCTGTTTACCAAATCATTTTCCCTAACCCTCTCACTTTGCACACCACCTCGACCAAAACACCCTATATCTGCCACTCTATCATCAAACACATTCAACAAACCTTCAAAATACTCACTCCATCTCCTTCTCACATCACCACTACTTGTTATCACCTCCCCATTTGCGCCCTTCACTGAAGTTCCCATTTGCTCCCTTGTCTTACGCACTTTATTTACCTCCTTCCAGAACATCTTTTTATTCTCCCTAAAATTTAATGATACTCTCTCACCCCAACTCTCATTTGCCCTTTTTTTCACCTCTTGCACCTTTCTCTTGACCTCCTGTCTCTTTCTTTTATACATCTCCCACTCAATTGCATTTTTTCCCTGCAAAAATCGTCCAAATGCCTCTCTCTTCTCTTTCACTAATACTCTTACTTCTTCATCCCACCACTCACTACCCTTTCTAATCAACCCACCTCCCACTCTTCTCATGCCACAAGCATCTTTTGCGCAATCCATCACTGATTCCCTAAATACATCCCATTCCTCCCCCACTCCCCTTACTTCCATTGTTCTCACCTTTTTCCATTCTGTACTCAGTCTCTCCTGGTACTTCCTCACACAGGTCTCCTTCCCAAGCTCACTTACTCTCACCACCCTCTTCACCCCAACATTCACTCTTCTTTTCTGAAAACCCATACAAACCTTCACCTTAGCCTCCACAAGATAATGATCAGACGTTCCTCTAGTTGCACCTCTCAGCACATTAACATCCAAAAGTCTCTCTTTCGCACGCCTGTCAATTAACACGTAATCCAATAATGCTCTCTGGCCATCTCTCCTACTTACATAAGTATACTTATGTATATCTCGGTTTTTAAACCAGGTATTCCCAATCATCATTCCTTTTTCAGCACATAAATCTACAAGCTCTTCACCATTTCAATTTACAACACTGAACACTCCATGTATACCAGTTATTCCCTCAACTGCCACATTATTCACCTTTGCATTCAAATCACCAAGCACTATAAACCGGTCTCGTGCATCAAAACCACTAACACACTCATTCAGCTGTTCCCAAAACACTTGCCTCTCATGATCTTTCTTCTCATGCCCAGGTGCATATGCAACAATAATCACCCACCTCTCTCCATCGACTTTCAGTTTTACCCATATTAATAAAGAATTTACTTTCTTACATTCTATCACATACTCCCACAACTCCTGTTTCAGGAGTATTGCTACTCCTTCCCTTGCTCTTGTCCTCTCACTATCCCCTGACTTTACTCCCCAGACATTCCCAAACGACTCTTCCCCTTTACCGTAGAGCTTCGTTTCAGTCAGAGCCAAAACATCCAGGTTCCTTTCCTCAAACATACTACCTATCTCTCCTTTTTTCACATCTTGGTTACATCCACACACATTTAGGCACCCCACTCTGAGCCTTCGAGGAGGATGAGCAATCCCCGCGTGACTTCTTCTTCTGTTTCCCATTTTAGAAAGTTAATACAAGGAATGCAAAGTTAATACAAAAAAAAATATATATATATATATGTATATATATATATATATATATATATATATATATATATATATATATATATATATATATATATATATATATATATATATATATATATATATATATATATATATATATATATATATATATATATATATATATATATATATATATATATATATATATATATATATATAGATATATATATATATATATATAGATATATATATACATCTATACATATATACATATATATATTTATTTTCTTTTTATTATACTTTGTCGCTGTCTCCCGCGTTTGCGAGGAAGCGCAAGGAAACTCAATCAAACCACCTCACACCACACATTGTCCTCAAACATCTTAATTCCAGCACATCCATCCTCCTGCGCACAACTCTATCCATAGCTCACGCCTCGCAACCATAAAACATTGTTGGAACCACTATTCCTTCAAACATACCCATTTTTGCTTTCCGAGATAATGTTCTCGACTTCCACACATTCTTCAAGGCCCCCAGAATTTTCGCCCCCTCCCCCACCCTATGATCCACTTCCGCTTCTATGGTTCCATCCGCTGCCAGATCCACTCCCAGATATCTAAAACACTTCACTTCCTCCAGTTTTTCTCCATTCAAACTCACCTCCCAATTGACTTGACCCTCAACCCTACTGTACCTAATAACCTTGCTCTTATTCACATTTACTCTTAACTTTCTTCTTCCACACACTTTACCAAACTCAGTCACCAGCTTCTGCAGTTTCTCACATGAATCAGCCACCAGCGCTGTATCATCAGCGAACAACAACTGACTCACTTCCCAAGCTCTCTCATCCCCAACAGACTTCATACTTGCCCCTCTTTCCAAAACTCTTGCATTTACCTCCCTAACAACCCCATCCATAAACAAATTAAACAAATATGGAGACATCACACACCCCTGCCGCAAACCTACATTCACTGAGAACCAATCACTTTCCTCTCTTCCTACACGTACACATGCCTTACATCCTCGATAAAAACTTTTCACTGCTTCTAACAACTTTCCTCCCACACCATATATTCTTAATACCTTCCACAGAGCATCTCTATCAACTCTATCATATGCCTTCTCCAGATCCATAAATGCTACATACAAATCCATTTGCTTTTCTAAGTATTTCTCACATACATTCTTCAAAGCAAACACCTGATCCACATATCCTCTACCACTTCTGAAACCACACTGCTCTTCCCCAATCTGATGCTCTGTACATGCCTTCACCCTCTCAATCAATACCCTCCCATATAATTTACCAGGAATACTCAACAAACTTATACCTCTGTAATTTGAGCACTCACTCTTATCCCCTTTGCCTTTGTATAATGGCACTATGCACGCATTCCGCCAATCCTCAGGCACCTCACCATGAGTCATACATACATTAGATAACCTTACCAACCAGTCAACAATACAGTCACCCCCTTTTTTAATAAATTCCACTGCAATACCATCCAAACCTGCTGCCTTGCCGGCTTTCATCTTCCGCAAAGCTTTCACTACCTCTTCTCTGTTTACCAAATCATTTTCCCTAACCCTCTCACTTTGCACATCACCTCGACCAAAGTACCCTATATCTGCCACTCTATCATCAAACACATTCAACAAACCTTCAAAATACTCACTCCATCTCCTTCTCACATCACCACTACTTGTTATCACCTCCCCATTTGCGCCCTTCACTGAAGTTCCCATTTGCTCCCTTGTCTTACGCACTTTATTTACCTCCTTCCAGAACATCTTTTTATTCTCCCTAAAATTTAATGATACTCTCTCACCCCAACTCTCATTTGCCCTTTTTTTCACCTCTTGCACCTTTCTCTTGACCTCCTGTCTCTTTCTTTTATACATCTCCCACTCAATTGCATTTTTTCCCTGCAAATATCGTCCAAATGCCTCTCTCTTCTCTTTCACTAATACTCTTACTTCTTCATCCCACCACTCACTACCCTTTCTAATCAACCCACCTCCCACTCTTCTCATGCCACAAGCATCTTTTGCGCAATCCATCACTGATTCCCTAAATACATCCCATTCCTCCCCCACTCCCCTTGCTTCCATTGTTCTCACCTTTTTCCATTCTGTTCTCAGTCTCTCCTGGTACTTCCTCACACAGGTCTCCTTCTCAAGCTCACTTACTCTCACCACCCTCTTCACCCCAACATTCACTCTTCTTTTCTGAAAACCCATACAGATCTTCACCTTAGCCTCCACAAGATAATGATCAGACATCCCTCCAGTTGCACCTCTCAGCACATTAACATCCAAAAGTCTCTCTTTCGCACGCCTGTCAATTAACACGTAATCCAATAACGCTCTCTGGCCATCTCTCCTACTTACATAAGTATACTTATGTATATCTCGCTTTTTAAACCAGGTATTCCCAATCATCAGTCCTTTTTCAGCACATAAATCTACAAGCTCTTCACCATTTCCATTTACAACACTGAACACCCCATGTATACCAATTATTCCCTCAACTGCCACATTACTCACCTTTGCATTCAAATCACCCATCACTATAACCCGGTCTCGTGCATCAAAACCACTAACACACTCATTCAGCTGCTCCCAAAACACTTGCCTCTCTTGATCTTTCTTCTCATGCCCAGGTGCATATGCACCAGTAATCACCCACCTCTCTCCATCAACTTTCAGTTTTACCCATATTAATCGAGAATTTACTTTCTTACACTCTATCACATACTCCCACAACTCCTGTTTCAGGAGTATTGCTACTCCTTCCCTTGCTCTTGTCCTCTCACTAACCCCTGACTTTACTCCCAAGACATTCCTAAACCACTCTTTCCCTTTACCGTAGAGCTTCGTTTCAGTCAGAGCCAAAACATCCAGGTTCCTTTCCTCAAACATACTACCTATCTCTCCTTTTTTCACATCTTGGTTACATCCACACACATTTAGGCACCCCACTCTGAGCCTTCGAGGAGGATGAGCACTCCCCGCGTGACTCCTTCTTCTGTTTCCCATTTTAGAAAGTTAATACAAGGAGGGGAGGATTTCTGGCCCCCCGCTCCCGTCCCCTCTAGTCGCTTTCTACGACACGCAAGGAATACGTGGGAAGTATTCTTTCACCCCTATCCCCAGGGATAATATACATATATATATACATATACACATACACACACATACATATACATACGCACATATACACACACACACACATACATATATATACATATGAAAAATTTAAGAAACAATTTAGAAAACTGAAACTTCTAGCTTGAAATGAATGGAAAAAAATGAATGTCACATAATGGTTCAACCTCTGGCTATGGAAAAAAGGAAATGTATAATTTATTTACACAAACGTCAATAGCAGTTCTCATCAATTTAACCACTGTATCAATAAGCTTCAATGTCTAAGCTACATTTTTTCCAATTTCACTATTTTCCTTCACATTTTCAATTGTGTCTGAAGGTTCTACTTCAAGAGTGATTGTTTTTCCAGTAAGGGTCTTCACATCTTGGTTACATCCACACACATCCATTTTTTTTGCTGGGTTGTGGTGGTGAGTGACGGTCATGCGATGAGGGTTCCAGCAAGTGAAGTGGTGTAGCCGTCACTTTAGCAAGGCTTGCTTGAGGCTGGAGTGCAGTTGACCCACCAGGGACTTGATGACCTCGACGTTGTCGGCAGGTCGGGTCACGGCCTCCGCCAGCCGACCTGAGGTCATGGCGGTGGGGGAGGAGCCCTCCGAGGTCATCCTGAGGGGGGGCGAGGTCACGGGCGAGGTCACACGAGTCCCCTCGCTGAGGTATGTGGACGAAGGAACGGGGTGACTTTGGAGATTACAACTGGGTATGTGCAACTTGTATACACCTACAGGTACATATGAAGCTGTATGGCATCTATATATGTAGGTTCACCTGACCTGGGGCCCTAGACAGGTCAGCCTGGGCTCTAGCTACGTCCACGTACACAACGAACGTAGCTTAACGACGTCTCAGGACGTAAAACGACGTCTCAGGACGTAAAACGACGTCTCATACAGACAGACAGACAGATGAATATGTTATTGCTGATGCTGAGGGACGGATATGCGCGCGCATGGGTTGTTAGTCTGGTTACACTGTGGTAGCGAGGCTCAACGAGGAGGGGACACACACAGACAGACAGGGTTCTGTCTAGGACGGTGGACGGGAGGAGACAGTACGTCAACCCGGGTGTGTGATAGATGGGGGACGGACACACACAAGTGGAGATTGGAAGATGGTGTTGCTGGTCTTGGCCTTCGAGAATTGATATATAACGTTGAACACAAGCCTCACTCACTTGGTTTCCTCTCGTTAAGTTCAACGAGGAAAAGTCTTTCGTTAAGTTCAACGAGGAAAAGTCTTTAAGTTCAACGTGGGTCAACTTTCTTTCCTTAAGTTCAACGATGAAGATTTTCTTTCGTCAAGTTTAACGAGGAAATTACTTTCTTTCGTTTAGTTCAACGAGGAAAAGTCATTCGTTAAGTTCAATGTGGGACAACTTTCTTTCCTGTAGTTCAACGAGCAAAATACTTTCTTTCGTCAAGTTCAACGAGTAAAACACTTTCTTTCGTCAAGTTCAACGAGGAAAAGTCTTTCGTTAAGTTCAATGTGGGACAACTTTCTTTCCTGTAGTTCAACGACGAAGACACTATCTTTCGTCAAGTTCAACGAGGAAAATTACTTTCGTTTAGTTCAACGAGGAAAAGTCATTCGTTAAATTCAAAGTGGGAAAACTTTCTTTCCTGTAGTTCAACGAGGAAAACACTTTCTTTCGTCAAGTTCAACGAGGAAAATTACTTTCTTTCGTTTCGTTCAACGAGGAAAAAAGACTTTTTCTATAGTTAAGTCTAACGAGTGACTCACTAGGCAGTTATATGGTCGTTCAACGTGGCACTACACTCCTCACACCGGCCAGTGTTCAACGCATAACAGTCCAAATCCTCGTTGATCACAGTGTGACCCCAAGTTTCAGTGTTTCACAGTGTGACCCCAAGTTTCCAGTGTGTTTCACTGTGTGACCCAAGGTTTTCCAGTGTGTTTCACAGTGAGACCCAAGGTTTTCCAGTGTGTTTCAAGTTTTTCCAGTGGTATAAGTGGGGAAGTGTGACCTGGCCCACGTCTAGGACGTGTCCTGGGGGCCGGGTCCTCGTTTGACCTGGTTGCACAGTGGCGCCCCACTGCATACACCACTACACACGAATTAATACACTTCAGTTCCTTCACGAAAACTCACGAACCCTCTCAGTTCGTGAGGTCAATACACGTGTCCGGGTCTTTTACACAGTGTGTCCGGGTCTTTTACACAGTGTGTCCGGGTCTTTTAGTGTGTCTGGGTCTTTGGCAGTGTGTCTGGGTCTTCTACACAGTGTGTCCGGGTCTTTTACACAGTGTGTCTGGGTCTTTGGCAGTGTGTCCGGGTCTTTTACAGTGTCTGGGTCTTTTACACAGTGTGTCCGGGTCTTTTACACAGTGTGTCTGGGTCTTTTACACAGTGTGTCTGGGTCTTTTACATTGTCTGGGTCCTTTACAGTGTGTCTGGGTCTTTTACAGTGTCTGGGTCTTTTACACAGTGTATCCGGGTCTTTTACAGTGTCCGGGTCTTTTACACAGTGTGTCTGGGTCTTTTAAACAGTGTGTCTGGGCTGCTAGGCAGCTGAGCCTAGCGTGTGGCGTACAGCAGGGCGACCCACCACGTCTCCTACCATCCCTCGAAGGTAAACAAAACTCGACCAGAAACAAGTGACGAACGCTTCGTTGACGATGGAAGGGTCAATCTGGATGGGGTCACAGGGGCATCACGGGGTCAAGATGGGTCATGGGGACATCACGGGGTCAAGATGGGTCAGATGAGGAGTGTTAGCTGGCAGCAGTGTGGATGGGTCATCACAAAGCCCGACACACACACAAACACACACACGGACACACACAAGCACCAACCATGTATATATATATATATATATATATATATATATATATATATATATATATATATACATGTATATATATATATATATATATATATATATATATATATATATATATATATATATATATATATATATATATATATATATATATATATATATCTTTTTTAATAAATTCCACTGCAATACCATCCAAACCTGCTGCCTTGCCGGCTTTCATCTTCCGCAAAGCTTTCACTACCTCTTCTCTGTTTACCAAATCATTTTCCCTAACCCTCTCACTTTGCACACCACCTCGACCAAAACACCCTATATCTGCCACTCTATCATCAAACACATTCAACAAACCTTCAAAATACTCACTCCATCTCCTTCTCACATCACCACTACTTGTTATCACCTCCCCAATTGCGCCCTTCACTGAAGTTCCCATTTGCTCCCTTGTCTTACGCACTTTATTTACCTCCTTCCAGAACATCTTTTTATTTTCCCTAAAATTTAATGATACTCTCTCACCCCAACTCTCATTTGCCCTTTTTTTCACCTCTTGCACCTATCTCTTGACCTCCTGTCTCTTTCTTTTATACATCTCCCACTCAATTACATTTTTTCCCTGCAAAAATCGTCCAAATGCCTCTCTCTTCTCTTTCACTAATACTCTTACTTCTTCATCCCACCACTCACTACCCTTTCTAATCAACCCACCTCCCACTCTTCTCATGCCACAAGCATCTTTTGCGCAATCCATCACTGATTCCCTAAATACATCCCATTCCTCCCCCACTCCCCTTACTTCCATTGTTCTCACCTTTTTCCATTCTGTACTCAGTTTCTCCTGGTACTTCCTCACACATGTCTCCTTCCCAAGCTCACTTACTCTCACCACCCTTTTCACCCCAACATTCACTCTTCTTTTCTGAAAACCCATACAAATCTTCACCTTAGCCTCCACAAGATAATGATCAGACATCCCTCCAGTTGCACCTCTCAGCACATTAACATCCAAAAGTCTCTCTTTCGCACGCCTGTCAATTAACACGTAATCCAATAACGCTCTCTGGCCATCTCTCCTACTTACATAAGTATACTTATGTATATCTCGCTTTTTAAACCAGGTATTCCCAATCATCAGTCCTTTTTCAGCACATAAATCTACAAGCTCTTCATTTCCATTTACAACACTGAACACCCCATGTATACCAATTATTCCCCCAACTGCCACATTACTCACCTTTGCATTCAAATCACCCATCACTATAACCCGGTCTCTTGCATCAAAACCACTAACACACTCATTCAGCTGCTCCCAAAACACTTGCCTGTCATGATCTTTCTTCTCATGCCCGGGTGCATATGCACCAATAATCACCCACCTCTCTCCATCAACTTTCAGTTTTACCCATATTAATCGAGAATTTACTTTCTTACATTCTATCACATACTCCCACAACTCCTGTTTCAGGAGTATTGCTACTCCTTCCCTGTCTTGTCCTCTCACTAACCCCTGAATTTACTCCCCAGACATTCCCAAACCACTCTTCCCCTTTACCCTTGAGCTTCGTTTCACTCAGAGCCAAAACATCCTCACTCAGAGCCAAAACATCCAGGTTCCTTTCCTCAAACATACTACCTATCTCTCCTTTTTTCACATCTTGGTTACATCCACACACATTTAGGCACCCCACTCTGAGCCTTCGAGGAGGATGAGCACTCCCCGCGTGACTCCTTCTTCTGTTTCCCATTTTAGAAAGTTAATACAAGGAGGGGAGGATTTCTGGCCCCCCGCTCCCGTCCCCTCTAGTCGCTTTCTACGACACGCGAGGAATACGTGGGAAGTATTCTTTCACCCCTATCCCCAGGGATAATATACATATATATATACATACACATATACACACACATACATATACATACGCACATATACACACACACACACACACATACATATATATACATATGAGAAATGTAAGAAACAGTTTAGAAAACTGAAACTTCTAGCTTGAAATGAATGAAAAAATGAATGTCGCATAATGGTTCAACCTCTGGCTATGGAAAAAGGAAATGTATAATTTATTTACACAAACGTTAATAGCAGTTCTCATCAATTTAACCACTGTATCAATAAGCTTCAATGTCTAAGCTACATATAATATACTTTATAAACTAAATTCACTATTTTTTCAAATACAGTTTCTATATTTTTTCTTGCCACACAAATCATTTTCAGTAAACACGCTGGGGTGGTTGATACAAAGGACCATGAAGGTGGAAGGTATGAAATTTATTAATAAAGTGGGTGACTGTATTGTTGACTGGTTGGTGAGGTTATTTAATGTATGTATGATTCATGGTGAGGTGCCTGAGGATTGGCGGAATGCGTGCATAGTGCCATTGTACAAAGGCAAAGGGGATAAGAGTGAGTGCTCAAATTACAGAGGTATAAGTTTGTTGAGTATTCCTGGTAAATTATATGGGAGGGTATTGATTGAGAGGGTGAAGGCATGTACAGAGTATCAGATTGGGGAAGAGCAGTGTGGTTTCAGAAGTGGTAGAGGATGTGTGGATCAGGTGTTTGCTTTGAAGAATGTAAGTGAGAAATACTTAGAAAAGCAAATGGATTTGTATGTAGCATTTATGGATCTGGAGAAGGCATATGATAGAGTTGATAGAGATGCTCTGTGGAAGGTATTAAGAATATATGGTGTGGGAGGAAAGTTGTTAGAAGCAGTGAAAAGTTTTTATCGAGGATGTAAGGCATGTGTACGTGTAGGAAGAGAGGAAAGTGATTGGTTCTCAGTGAATGTAGGTTTGCGGCAGGGGTGTGTGATGTCTCCATGGTTGTTTGATTTGTTTATGGATGGGGTTGTTAGGGAGGTAAATGCAAGAGTTTTGGAAAGAGGGGCAAGTATGAAGTCTGTTGGGGATGAGAGAGCTTGGGAAGTGAGTCAGTTGTTGTTCGCTGATGATACAGCGCTGGTGGCTGATTCATGTGAGTAACTGCAGAAGCTGGTGACTGAGTTTGGTAAAGTGTGTGGAAGAAGAAAGTTAAGAGTAAATGTGAATAAGAGCAAGGTTATTAGGTACAGTAGGGTTGAGGGTCAAGTCAATTGGGAGGTGAGTTTGAATGGAGAAAAACTGGAGGAAGTGAAGTGTTTTAGATATCTGGGAGTGGATCTGGCAGCGGATGGAACCATGGAAGCGGAAGTGGACCATAGGGTGGGGGAGGGGGCGAAAATTCTGGGGGCCTTGAAGAATGTGTGGAAGTCGAGAACATTATCTCGGAAAGCAAAAATGGGTATGTTTGAAGGAATAGTGGTTCCAACAATGTTGTATGGTTGCGAGGCGTGGGCTATGGATAGAGTTGTGCGCAGGAGGATGGATGTGCTGGAAATGAGATGTTTGAGGACAATGTGTGGTGTGAGGTGGTTTGATCGAGTGAGTAACGTAAGGGTAAGAGAGATGTGTGGAAATAAAAAGAGCGTGGTTGAGAGAGCAGAAGAGAGTGTTTTGAAGTGGTTTGGGCACATGGAGAGAATGAGTGAGGAAAGATTGACCAAGAGGATATATGTGTCGGAGGTGGAGGGAACGAGGAGAAGAGGGAGACCAAATTGGAGGTGGAAAGATGGAGTGAAAAAGATTTTGTGTGATCGGGGCCTGAACATGCAGGAGGGTGAAAGGAGGGCAAGGAATAGAGTGAATTGGAGCGATGTGGTATACCGGGGTTGACGTGCTGTCAGTGGATTGAATCAAGGCATGTGAAGCGTCTGGGGTAAACCATGGAAAGCTGTGTAGGTATGTATATTTGCGTGTGTGGACGTATGTATATACATGTGTATGGGGGGGGTTGGGCCATTTCTTTCGTCTGTTTCCTTGCGCTACCTCGCAAACGCGGGAGACAGCGACAAAGTATAATAAAAAAATAAAAAAAATAAAGAAATAATATATATATATATTTATATATATATATATATATATATATATATATATATATATATATATATATATATATATATATATATATATATATATATATATATATATATATATATGTATAAATGTATATATATATATATATATATATATATATATATATATATATATATATATATATATATATATATATATATATATATATATATATATATATATATATATATATATATATATATATATATACATATATACATATATATATTTTTTTTTTTTTTTTTGCTTTGTCGCTGTCTCCCGCGTTTGCGAGGTAGCGCAAGGAAACAGACGAAAGAAATGGCCCAACCCACCCCCATACACATGTATATACATACGTCCACACACTCAAATATATATACCTACACAGCTTTCCATGGTTTACCCCAGACGCTTCACATGCCTTGATTCAATCCACTGACAGCACGTCAACCCCAGTATACCACATCGCTCCAATTCACTCTATTCCTTGCCCTCCTTTCACCCTCCTGCATGTTCAGGCCCCGATCACAGAAAATCTTTTTCACTCCATCTTTCCACCTCCAATTTGGTCTCCCTCTTCTCCTCGTTCCCTTCACCTCCGACACATATATCCTCTTGGTCAATCTTTCCTCACTCATTCTCTCCATGTGCCCAAACCATTTCAAAACACCCTCTTTTGCTCTCTCAACCACGCTCTTTTTATTTCCACACATCTCTTTTACCCTTAGGTTACTTACTCGATCAAACCACCTCACACCACACATTGTCCTCAAACATCTCATTTCCAGCACATCCATCCTCCTGCTCACAACTCTATCTATAGCCCCATATATATATATATATATATATATATATATATATATATATATATATATATATATATATATATATATATATATATATATATATATATATATATATATATATATATATATATATATATTTATATATATATATATATATATATATATATATATATATATATATATATATGTATATATATATATATATATATACATATATATATGTGAAAGGATTACAATTTGCGCGTGATCAAGATATTCCTACGCATTCCTCACGTGTCGTAGAAGGCGACTAAAGGGGACGGGAGTCTGGGGCTGGAAACCCTCTCCTCCTTGTATTTTATCTTTCTAAAACTGGAAACAGAAGAAGAATTCACGTGTAAAGTGCTCATCCTCCTCGAAGGCTCAGATTATGGTGTTAAATGTGTGTTGATGTAACCAAGGTTAGAAAAAGGTAGAAATAGGAAGTATGTTTGAGGAGAGGACCTGGATGTTTTGGCTCTGAGTGACAGGAAGCTCAAGGGTAAAAGGGAAGAGTGGTTTGGGAATGTCTTGGGTGTAAAGTCAGGGGCTAGTGAGATGACAAGAGTAAGGTAATGAGTAGCACTACTCCTGAAACAGGAGTGGTGGGAGTATGTGATAGAGTGTAAGAAATAAACTCGAGATTGATATGGGTAATGCTGAAAGTGGTTGGAGAGAGATGGGTGATTATTGGTGCATATTCACCTGGGCATGAGTAGAAAGATCATGAGAGGCAAGTGTTTTGGGAGCAGCAGGGTGAGTGTGTTACTAGTTTTGATTCACGAGACCGGGTTATAGTGCTGGGTGATTTGAATGCAAAGGTAAGTAATGTGTCAGTTGAGGGAATAATTGTTGCATATGTTTTGTTCAGTGTTATAAAAAGAAATAGTAAAAAGCTTGCAGAGTTATGTATTGAAAAAGGACTGGTGTTTGGGAATACCTGGTTTAAAAAGAGAGATATATATAGGTATACGTATCTAAGTAGGAGAGATGACCAGAGAGCGTTATTGGAATACGTGTTAACTGATAGGCGAACGAAAGAGAGACTTTTAGATGTTAATGTGCTGAGAGGTGCAACTCGAAGGATGCCTGATCCTTACCTTGTGGAGGAAAAAGTGAAGATTTGTATAGGTTTTCAGAAAAGAAGAGAGAGTGTGGGGTGAAAAGAGTGGTGAGTGTAAGTGAGCTTGGGAAGGAGATTTATGTGAGGAAGTAGCAGGAGAGACTGAGTACAGAATGGAAAAAGGTGAGAAGAAAGGACGTAAGTGGACTGGGGGAGGAATGACATGAATTTAGGGAAGCAGTGATGGCTTCCGCAAAAGATGCTTGTGGCATGAGAAGCGTGAGAGGTGGGCAGATTAGAAAGGCTAGTGAGTAGTGGGATGAAGAAGTCAGATTATTAGTGAAAGAGAAAAGAGGGGCATTTGGACGATTTTTGCAGTGAAATAATGCAAATGAGTGGGAGATGTATAAAAAAAAAAAAAGGCAGGAGGTTAAGAGAAAGGTGCAAGAGGTGAAAAAGAGGGTAAATGAGAGTTGGGGTGAGAGAGTATCGTTAAATTTTAGGGAGAATAAAAAGATGTTTTAGAAGGAGGTAAATAAAGTGCGTAAGACAAGGGAAAAAATGGGAACTTTAGTGAAGAGGGCTAATAGGGAGGTGATAACAAGTATTGGTGATGTGAGAAGGAGATGGAGTATGTATTTTGAAGGTTTGTTGAATGTGTTTGATGATAGAGTGGCAGACATACGGTGTTTTGGTCGAGGTGGTCTGCAAAGTGAGAGAGTAAGGGAAAATGATTTGGTAAACAGAGATGTAGTAAAAGCTTCGCAGAAGATGAAAGCCGGCAAGGCAGAGGATTTGGAAGTTATTGCAGTGGAATTTATTATAAAAGGGAGTGACTGTATTGTTCACTGGTTGGTAAGGTTATTTAATGTATGTATGATTCATTGTGAGGTGCTTGAGGATTGGCGAAATTATTTCATAGTGCCATTGTGCAAAGGGAAAGTGGATAAAAGTGAGTGCTCAAATTAAAGAGGTTTAAGTCTGTTGAGTATTCCTTAGAAATCATATGGGAGGGTAGTAATTGAGAGGGTGATTATAGACTGGGGAAGAGTAGTGTGGTTTCAGAAGTGGTAGATGATGTGTGGATCAGGTGTTTGCTTTGAAGAATGTATATGAGAAATACTTAGAAAAGCAAATGGATTTGTATGTAGAATTTATGGATATGGAGAAGGCATATGAGAGAGTGGATAGAGATGGCCTTTGGAAGGTATTAAGAATATATGGTGCGTGGAGCAAGTTGTTTCTGGATGGGGTTCATAAGGAAGTGAATGCAAGAGTTTTGGAAAGAGGGGCAATTATGCATTAAGTTGTGCATGAGAGAGCTTGGGATGTGAGTCAGTTGTTGTTCGCTGATAATACATCGCTGGGGGCTGATTCGTGTGAAAAACTGCTCAAGCTGGTGACTGACTTTAGTAAAGTGTGTGAAAGAAAAAAACTGAGAGTAAATGTGATTGGAACAATGGTCAAGTTAATTGGGAGGTATGTTTGAATGGAGAAAAACTGGAGGAAGTGTTTTAGATTCTGAGAGTGGATTTTTCAGCGGATGGAACCATGGAAACGGAAGCTAATCATAGAGTGGGGAGGGGGCTAAAGTTCTGGAAGCGTTTAAGAATGTGTGGAAGTCGATAACATTATTTCGGAAAGCAAAAATGGATATGTTTGAAGGAATAGTGGTTCCAAAAAATGTTTTATAGTTGCGAGGCGTGGGCTATAGATACAGTTGTACGGAGGAGGGTGGATGTGCTGGAAATGAGGTGTTTGAAGACAATATGTGATGTAATGTGGTTTGATCGAATAAGTAATGATAGGGTGAAAGAGATGTGTGGTATTAAAAAGAGTGTGGTTGAGAGAACAGAAGAGGGTGTTAAGATGGTTTGGTCATATGGAGAGAATGAGTGACGAAAGATTGAGCAAGAGGATATATGTGTCAGAAGTGGAGGGAACGAGAAGTGGGAGATCAAATTAGAGGTGGAAAGATGGAGTTAAAAATATTTTTAGTAATCGGGATCTGAACAAGCATGAGGGTGAAAGGCGTGCAAGAAATAGTGTGAATTGGAACGATGGGCATACGTGGGTCGACTTGCTGTCAATAGATTGAACCAGGGCATGTGAAGCGTCTGGGGTAAACCATGGAAGGTGTTGTGGGGCATAGATGTGGAAAGGGAGCTGTGGTTTCGGTGCATTATTATATGACAGCTAGAGACTGATTGTGAACGAAAGTGGCTTTTGTTGTCTTTTCCTAGCTCTACCTCGCGCCCATGAAGGGGGAGCGGTTTGATATATCAAGTGTGGCCGGGTGGCGATAGGAATAAATAAGGGCAGACAGTATGAATTATGTACATGTGTATATATTTATATGTCTGTGTGTGTATATAAATGTATACGTTGAGAAGTTATAGAGATGGGTGATTTCAATGCAAAGTTGAGTAATATGGCAGTTAACGGAATGATTGTTGTACATGGGATGTTCAGTGTTTTAAATGGAAATGGTGAAGAGCATGTAGATTTATGTGCTGAAAAAGGACTGGTGACTGGGAATACCTGGTTTAAAAAGAGAGATATACATAAGTATACGTATGTAAGTAGGAGAGATGGCCAGAGAGGGTTATTGGATTACGTGTTAATTGACAGGCGCGCGACAGAGAAACTTTTGGATGTTGATGTGCTGAGAGTTGGAACTGGAGGGATGTCTGATCATTATCTTGTGGAGGCGAAGGTGAAGATTTGTAGAGGTTTTCAGAAAAGAAGAGAGAATGTTATGATGAAAAGAGTGGTGAGAGTAAGTGAGCTTGCTAAGGAGACTTGTTTGAGGAAATACCAGAAGAGACTGATTACAGAATGGAAAAAGGTGAGGCCAAAGGACGTAAGTTGAGTGGGGGTTGAATGGGATGTATTTCGGGAAGCTGTGATGGCTTGCGTAAAAGATGCTTGTGGCAGGATATGCATGGGAGGTGGACAGATTAGAAATGGTAGTGAGTGGTGGGATGAAGAGGTAAGATTATTATTGAAAGAGAAGAGAGAGGTATTTGGACGGTTTTTGCAAAGAAAAATGCAAATGACTGTGAGATGTATAAAAGAAAGAGGCAGAAGGTCAAGAGAAAGGGGCAAGAGGTGAAAAAGAGGGCAAATGACAGATGGGGTGAGAGAGTATCATTGACTTTTAGGGAGAATAAAAAGATATTTTGGAAGGAGGTAAAGTGCGTAAGACAAGGAAGCAAATGGGAACATCAGTGAAGGAGGCTAATGGGGAGGTGATAACAAGTAGTGGTGATATGAGAAGGAGATGGAGTGAGTATTTTGAAGGATACTTGAATGTGTTTGATGATAGAGTGTCAGATGTAGGGTGTTTTGGTCGAGGTGGTGTGCAAAGTGAGAGGGTTAGGGAAAATGATTTGATGAAATGAGAAGAGGTAGTAAAAAGCTTTGCGGAAGATGAAAGCCGAAAAGGCAGCGTGTTTGGATGGTATTGAGGTGGAATTTATTTAAAAAGGGGGTGACTTTATTGTTGACTGTTTGGTAATATTATTTTCTGTATGTATGACTCATGGTGAGGTGCCTGAGGATTGGCGGAATGCTTGAATAGTGCCATTGTACAAAGGCAGAGGAGATAAAAGTGAGTGCTCAAATTATAGTGGTATAAGTTTGTTGAGTATTCCTGGGAAATTATATGGGAGGATATTGACTGAGAGGGTGAAGGCATGAACAGAGCTTCAGACTGAGGAAGAGTAGTGTGGTTTCAGAAGTGGTAGAGGATGAGTGGATTAGGCGTTTGCTTTGAAGAATGTATGGGAAAAATACTTAGAATAGAAATTGAATTTATATGTAGCATTTATGGATCTGGAGAAGGTATATGATACAGTTGATAGAGATGCTCAGCGGAAGGTATTAAGAATATATGGTGTAGGAGACAAGTTGTTAGAAGCAGTGAAAAGTTATTATCGAGGATGTAATTCATGTTTACGTCTAGGAAGAGAGGAAAATGATTAGTTCTCAGTGAATATAGGTTTGCGGCAGAGGTGTGTGATGTCTCCATTGTTCTTTAATCTATTTATGGATGGGGTTGTTAGGGAGGTGAATGCAAGGGTTTTGGAAAGAGGAGCAATTATGCAGTCTCTTGTGGATGAGAGAGCTTGGGAAGTGAGTCAGTTGTTCGCTGATGATACAGCGCTGGTGGCTGATTTCTCTTAGAAACTGCGGAAGCTGGTGACTGAGTTTAGTTAAGTGTGTGAAAGAAGAGAGCTGAGAGTAAACGTTAATAGGAGCAAGGTTATTTGGTACAGTAAGGTTGAGGGACAAGTTAATTTGGAGGTATGTTTGAAAGGATAATAACTGGAGGAATT
>NC_092231.1:47596247-47651684 GCF_036320965.1 Panulirus ornatus
GCAAGATATCTAAAACACTTTTCTTCCTCCAGGTTCTCTCCATTCAAACTTACCTCCCAATTGACTTGACCCTCAACCCTACTCTACCTAATAACCTTGCTCTTATTCACAGTCACTCTTAACTTTCTTCTTTCACACACTTTACCAAACTCAGTCACCAGCTTTTGCAGTTTCTCACATGAATCAGCCACCAGCGTTGTAACATCAGCGAAAAACAACTGACTCACTCCCCAAGCTCTCTCATCTACAACAGACTCCATACTTGCCCCTCTTTTCAAAACTATTACATTCACCTTCCTAACAACCCCATCCATAAACAAATTAAATAACCATGGAGACATCACACACCTCTGCCGCAAACCTTTTCCTATCGCTACCTCGCACACTGGAGGGGGGAGGGGGATGTTATTCCACATGTGGCGAGGTGGCGATGGGAATAAATAAAGGCAGACATTGTGAATTTTGTGCATGTGTATATATGCATGTGTTTGTGTGTGTGTATATATATATATATATATATATATATATATATATATATATATATATATATATATATATATATATATATATATAGTCCTCTGTTCTTAACGCTACCTTGCTATCGCGGGAAATGGCGAATACTGTAAAAGAAAAAAAGAAATATATATATATATATATATATATATATATATATATATATATATATATATATATATATATATATATATATATATATATATATATATATATATATATATATATATACATATATATATATATATATATATATATATATATATATATATATATATATATATATATATATATATATATATATATATATATATATATATGTATATATATCCCTGGGGATAGGGGAGAAAGAATACTTGCCACGCATTCCTCACGTGTCGTAGAAGGCGACTAGACGGGACGGGAGGCCAGAAATCCTACCCTCCTTGTACTTTAACTTTCTAAAATTTGAAACAGAAGAAGGAGTCACGCGGGGAGTACTCATCCTCCTCTTAGGCTCAGATTGGGGTGTCTAGATGTGTGTGGATGTAACAAAGATGTAAAAAGATGAGAGATAGGTAGTATATTTGAGGAAAGGAACCAGGATTTTTTGGATCTGAGTGAAACGAAGCTCAAGGGAAGATTGCTTGGGAATGTCTCGGGAGTAAAGTCAGGAGTTAGTGAGAGGACAAGAGACAGGGAATGAGTAGCACTAATCCTGAAACAGATGTTGGAGTATGTGATTGAATGTAAGAAAGTAAATTCTAGATTAATATGGGTGAAACTGAAAGTTGATGGAGAGAGATGGGTGATTATTGGTGCGTATGCACCTGGGCATGAGAAGATCATGAGAGGCAATTGTTTTGGGAGCAGCTGAATGAGTGTGTTAGCGATTTTGATGCACAAGACCGGGTTATAGTGATGGGTGATTTGAATACAAATGTAAGTAATGTGCAGTTGAGGGAATAATTGGTATGCATGGGGTGTTCAGAGTTGTAAATGGAAATGATGAAGAGCTTGTAGATTTATATGCTGAAAAAGGACTGGTTGTTGGGAATACCTGGTTTAAAAAGCGAGATATACATAAGTATACGTATTTAAGTAGGAGAGATGGCCAAAGAGCGTTATTGGATTACGTGTTAATTGACAGGCGCGCGAAAGAGAGACTTTTGGATGTTAATGTGCTGAGAGGTGCAACTGGAGGAATGTCTGATCATTACCTTGTGGAGGCGAAGGTGAAGATTTGTATGGGTTTTCAGAAAAGAAGAGAGAATTTTGGGGTAAAAACGTTGGTGAGAGTAAGTGAGCTTGGGAAGGAGACTTGTGAGTGGAAGTACCAGAAGAGACTGAGTACATAATGGAAAAAGCTGAGAACAAAGGAGGTAATTGGAGTGGGGGAGGAATGGGATGTATTTAGGGAATCAGTGATGGAGTGCGCAAAAGATGCTTGTGGCATGAGAAGCGTGGGAGGTGGGTTGAGTAGAAAGGGTAGTGAGTGGTGGAATGAAGAGGTAAGATTTTTAGTGAGAGAGAAAGAGGCATTTGGACGATTTTTGCAGGGAAAAAAAATTCAATGAGTGGGAGATGTATAAAAGAAAGAGACAGGAGGTCAAGAGAAAGGTGCAAGTGGTGAAAAAGAGGGCAAATGAGAGTTGGGGTGAGAGAGTATCATTAGATTTTAGTGAGAATAAAAAGATGTTTTCCAAGGAATTAAATTAAGTGCGTAGGACAAGGGAGCAAATGGGAACTTCAGTGAAGGGGGCTAATTGGGAGGTGATAACAAGTAGTGGTGATGTGAGGAGATGGAGTGAGTATTTTGAGGGTTTGTTGAATGTGTTTGATGATAGAGTGGCAGATATAGGGTATTTTGGTCGAGGTGGTATGCAAAATTTGGTAAACAGAGAAGAGGTATTAAAAGCTTTGCGGAAGATGAAAGCCAGCAAGGCAGCAGGTTTGGATGGTATTGCAGTGGAATTTATTAAAAAAGAGGGTGACTATATTGTTGACTGGTTGGTAAGGTTATTTAATGTATGTGTGATTCATGGTGAGGTGCCTGAGGATTGGCGGAATGCGTGCATAGTGCCATTCTATAAAGGCAAAGGGGATGAGAGTGAGTGCTCAAATTAAAGAGGTATAAATTTGTTGAGTATTCCTAGTAAATTATATGGGAGGGTATTGATTGAAAGTGTGAAGGCATGCACAGAGCATCAGATTGGGGAAGAGCAGTGTGGTTTCAGAGGTGGTAGAGGATGTATGGATCAGGCGTTTGCTTTGAAGAATGTATGTGAGAAATAGTTAGAAAAGCTAATGGATTTGTATGTAGCATTTATGGATCTTGAGAAGGCATATGATAGAGTTGATAGAAATGCTCTTTGGAAGGTACTAAGAATATATGATGTGGGAGGCAAAATGTTAGAAGCAGTGAAAAGTTTTTATCGAGGATGTAAGTCATTTGTACGTAAAGGAAGAGAGGAAAGTGATTGGTTCTCAGTGAATGTAGGTTTGCGGCAGGGGGTGTGATGTCTCAATGGTTGTTTGATTTGTTTATGGAGGGGTTGTTCGGGAGGTGAATGGAAGAGTTTTAGAAAGAGGGGCAAGTATGCAGTCTGTTGTGGATGAGAGAGCTTGTGCAGTGAGTCAATTGTTGTTCGCTGATGACACAGCGCTGTTGGCTGATTCATGTGAGAAACTGCAGAAGCTGGTGACTGAGTTTGGTAAAGTGTATGAAAGAAGAAAGTTAAGAGTAAATGTGAATAAGAGCAAGGTTATTAGGTAAAGTAAGGTTGAGGGTCAAGTCAGTTGGGAGGTAAGTTTGAATGGAGAAAAACTGGAGGATATAAAGAGTTTTAGATATGTGGGAGTGGATATGGCAGCGGATGGAACCATAGAAGCCAAAGTGAATCATATTGTGGGGGAAGGGGCGAAAATCCTGGGAGCTTTGAAGAATGTGTGGAAGTCAAGAACATTATCTCCGAAAGCAAAAATGGCTATATTTGGAATAATAGTGGGTCCAACAATGTTTTATGGTTGCGAGGCATGGGCTATGGATAGAGTAGTGCGCAGAAGAGTGGATATGCTGGAAATGAGATGTTTGAGGACAATATTTGGTGTGAGGTGGTTTGATCGAGTAAGTAATGTATGAGTAAGAGAGATGTGTGGTAATCAAAAGAGTTTGGTTGAGAAAGCAGAAGAGGGTGTTTTGAAATAGTTTGGTCACATGGAGAGAATGAGTGAGGAAAAATTGACCAAGAGGATATATGTGTCGGAGGTGGAGGGAACGAGAAGTGGGAGACCAAATTGGAGGTGGAAAGATGGAGTGAAAAAAATTTTGAGTGATAGGGGCCTGAACATGCAGGAGGTTGAGAGGCAGGCAAGGAATAGAGTGAATTGGATGTTTGTGGAATACCGTTGTAGACATGCTGTCAATGGATTTAATCAGGGCATGTGAAGCGTCTGGGGTAAACCATGGAAAGTTCTCTGGTACCTGGATGTGGAAAAGGAACTGTGGTTTCGGTCATTATTGCAAGACAGATAGAGACTGAGTGTGAACGAATGTGACCGTTGTTGTCTTTTCCTAGCGCTACCTCGCAAACATGAGGGGGAGGGGGATGTTATTCCATATGTGGCGAGGTGGTGATGGGAAATGAATAAAGGCAGATAGTGTGAATTGTGTGCATGTGTATATATGTATATGTCTGTGTGTGTATATATATGTGTACAATGAGATGTATGAGTATATATATTTGCATGTAGGAACGTGTATGTATATACATGTGTATGGGGATGGGTTGGCCCATTTCTTTCGTCTGTTTCCCTGCGCTTCCTCGCTAACTCGGGAGAAAGCGACAAAACAAATTAAAAAATATATGAAATATATATATATGTGCATAGAGGTGCACCTGGAGGGATGTCTGGTCATTATCTTATGGAGGCGAAGGTGAAAATTTGTAGAGGTTTTTGAGAAAAGAAGAGAGAATGTTGGGATGAAGAGAGTGGTGAGAGTAAGTGAGCTTGGGAATGAGACTTGTATGAGGAAGCACCAAGAGAGACTGAGTAGAGAATGGAAAAAGGTGAGAACAAAGGAGGTAAGGGGAGTGGGGGAGGAATTGGATGTATTTTGGGAAGAAGTGATGGTTTGCGCAAAAGATACTTGTGGCATGAGAAGCGTTGGGGGTGAGCAGATAAGAAAGGGTAGTGATTGGTGGAATGAAGAAGTAATATTATTAGTGAAAGGGAAGAGAGAGGTACTTAGACGATTTTTGCAGGGAAATAATGCAAATGACTGGAAGATGTATAATATAAAAAGGCATGAGTTCAATAGAATCGTGCAAGAGGTGAAAAAGAGGGCTAATGAGAGTTGGAGTGAGAGAGAATCATTAAATTTTAGGGAGAATAAAAAGATTTTTGGAAGGAGGTAAATAAAGTGCGTAAGACAAGGGAGCAAATGGGAACTTCAGTGAAGGGGGCTAATGGGGAGGTAATAACAAATAGTGGTGATGTGAGAAGATGGAGTGAATGTTTTAAAGGTTTGTTAAATGTGTTTGATGGTATAGTGGCAGATATAGGGTGTTTTGTTCGAAGTGGTATGCAAAGTGAGAGGGTTAGGGAAAATGATTTGGTAAAAAGAGAAGAGGTAGTAAAAGCTTTGCGGAAGATGATAGCCGGCAAGGCAGCTGGTTTGGATTGTATTGCAGTGGAATCTATTAAAAAAGGGGTGACTGTATTGTTGACTGGTTTGTAAGGTTATTTAATGTATGTATGATTCATGGTGAGGTGCCTGAGGATTGGCGGAATGCTTGCATAGTGCCATTGTATAAAGGAAAAGGGGATATAGGTGAGTGCTCAAATTACAGAGGTATAAGTTTGCTAAGTATTCCTGGTAAATTATATGGGAGGGTATTGATTGAGAGGGTGAAGGCAAGAACAAAGCATCAGAGTTGGGAAGAGCAGTGTGGTTTCAGAAGTGGTAGAGGATGTGTGGATCAGGTGTTTGCTTTGAAGAATGTATGTGAGAAATACTTAGAAAAGCAAATGGATTATATGTAGCATTTATGGATCTGGAGAAGGCATATGATAGAGTTGATAAAGATGCTCTGTGGAAGGTATTAAGAATATATGGTGTGGGAGGCAAGTTGTTAGAAGCAGTGAAAAGTTTTTATCGAGGATGTAAGCCATGTGTACGTGTAGGAAGAGAGGAAAGAGATTGGTTCTCAGTGAATGTAGGTTTGCGGCAGGGGTGTTTGATGTCTCCATGGTTGTTTAATTTGTTTATGGATGGGGTTGTTATGGAGGTGAATGCAAGAGTTTTGGAAAGAGGGGCAAGTATGAAGTCTGTTTTGGATGAGAGAGCTTGGGAAGTGAGTCAGTTGTTCGCTGATGATATAGCGCTGGTGGCTGATTCATGTGAGAAACTGTAGAAGCTTGTGACTCAGTTTGGTAAAGTGTGTGAAAGAATAAAGTTAAGAGTAAATGTGAATAAGAGCAAGGTTATTAGGTACAGTAGGGTTGAGGGTCAAGTCAATTGGGAGGTAAGTTTGAATGGAGAAAAACTGGAGAAAGTAAAGTGTTTTAGATATCTGGGAGTGGATCTGGCAGCGGATGGAACCATGGAAGCGGAAGTGAATCATAGGGTGGGGGAGGGGGCGAAAATACTGGGAGCCTTGAAGAATGTGTGGAAGTCGAGAACATTATCTCGGAAAGCAAAAATGGGTATGTATGAAGGAATAGTGGTTCCAACAATGTTATATGGTTGGGAGGCGTGGGCTATGGATAGAGTTGTGCGTAGGAGGGTGGATGTGCTGGAAATGATATGTTTGAGGACAATGTGTGGTTTGAGGTGGCATGATCGAGTAAGTAATGTAAGGGTAAGAGAGATGTGTGGAAATAAAAGAACGTGGTTGAGAGAGCAGAAGAGTGTGTTTTGAAATGGTTTGGGCATATGGAGAGAATGAGTGAGGAAAGATTGACCAAGAGGATATATGTTTCGGCAGTGGAGGGAACGAGAAGTGGGAGAGCAAATTGGAGGTGGAGAGATGGAGTGAAAAAGATTTTGAGTGATCGGGGCCTGAACATGCAGGATAGTGAAAGGCGGGCAAGGAATAGAGTGAATTGGATCGATGTGGTATACCGGGGTTGACGTGCTGTCAGTGGATTGAATCAGGGCTTGTGAAGCGTCTGGGGTAAACCATGGAAAGTTGTGTGGGGCCTGGATGTGGAGAGGGTGCTGTGGTTTCGGGCATTATTGCGTGACACCTGGAGACTGAGTGTGAACGAATGGGCCCTTTGTTGTCTTTTCCTAGCGCTACCTCGCACACATGAGGGGGGAAGGATGTTATTTCATGTGTGGCGAGGTGGCGATGGGAATGAATAAAGGCAGACAGTATGAATTATGTACATGGGTATATATGTTTATGTCTGTGTGTGTATATATATGTATACGTTGAGATGTATAGGTATGAATACTTGCGTGTGTGGACGTGTATGTATATACATGTGTATGTGGGTGGGTTGTGCCATTCTTTCGTCTGTTTCCTTGCGCTACCTCGCTAACGCGGGAGACAGCGAGAAAGAAAAATAGATATAAATAACTATATATATATATATATATATATATATATATATATATATATATATATATATATATATATATATATATATATATATATATATATATATAAATATATATATATATATATATATATATATATATGTATATATATTTATATATATATATATATATATATATCCCTGGGGATAGGGGAGCAAGAATACTTCCCACGTATTCCCTGCGTGTCGTAGAAGGCGACTAAAAGGGGAGGGAGCGGGGGGCTGGAAATCCTCCCCTCTCATTTTTTTTTTTTCTAATTTTCCAAAAGAAGGAACAGAGAATTGGGCCAGGTGAGGGTAGTCCCTCAAAGGCCCAGTCATCTGTTCTCAACGCTACCTCGCTAATGCGGGAAATGGCGAATAGTTTGAAAGATATATATATATATATATATATATATATATATATATATATATATATATATATATATATATATATATATATATATATATATATATATATATATATATATATATATATATATATATATTATCCCTGGGGATAGGGGAGAAAGAATACTTCCCACGTATTCCCTGCGTGTCGTAGAAGGCGACTAAAAGGGAAGGGAGCGGGGGGCTGGAAATCCTCCCCTCTCATTTTTTCTTTTTTTTTTTTTCCAAAAGAAGTAACAGAGAAGTGGGTCAGGTGAGAATATTCCCTCAAAGGCCCAGTCCTCTGTTCTTAACGCTACCTCGCTATCGCGGGAAATGGCGAATAGTATGAAAGAAAAGAAAGAAAGATATATATATATATATATATATATATATATATATATATATATATATATATATATATATATATATATATATATATATATACATATATATATATATATATATATATATATATATATATATATATATATATATATATATCCCTGGGGATAGGGGATTAAGAATACTTCCCACGTATTCCCTGCGTGTCGTAGAAGGCGACTAAAAGGGGAGGGAGCGGGGGGCTGCAAATCCTCCCCTCTCGTTTTTTTTTTTTTTTTTTTTTTTTTCCAAAAGAAGGAACAGAGAATTGTGCCAGGTGAGGGTATTCCCTCAAAGGCCCAGTCCTCTGTTCTTAACGCTACCTCGCTAATGCGGGAAATGGCGAATAGTTTGAAAAAAAAAAAAAAATATATATATACATATATATATATATATATATATATATATATATATATATATATATATATATATATATATATATATATATATATATATATGTGATTGGTTCTCAGTGAATGTAGGTTTGCGGCAGGGGTGTGTGATGTCTCCATGGTTGTTTAATTTGTTTATGGATGGGGTTGTTAGGGAGGTAAATGCAAGAGTTTTGGAAAGAGGGGCAAGTATGAAGTCTGTTGGGGATGAGAGAGCTTGGGAAGTGAGTCAGTTGTTGTTCGCTGATGATACAGCGCTGGTGGCTGATTCATGTGAGAAACTGCAGAAGCTGGTGACTGAGTTTGGTAAAGTGTGTGGAAGAAAAAAGTTAAGAGTAAATGTGAATAAGAGCAAGGTTATTAGGTACAGTAGGGTTGAGGGTCAAGTAAATTGGGAGGTGAGTTTGAATGGAGAAAAACTGGAGGAAGTGAAGTGTTTTAGATATCTGGGAGTGGATCTGGCAGCGGATTGAACCATGGAAGCGGAAGTGGATCATAGGGTGGGGGAGGGGGCGAAAATTCTGGGGGCCTTGAAGAATGTGTGGAAGTCGAGAACATTATCTCGGAAAGCAAAAATGGGTATGTTTGAAGGAATAGTGGTTCCAACAATGTTGTATGGTTGCGAGGCGTGGGCTATGGATAGAGTTGTGCGCAGGAGGATGGATGTGCTGGAAATGAGATGTTTGAGGACAATGTGTGGTGTGAGGTGGTTTGATCGAGTAAGTAACGTAAGGGTAAGAGAGATGTGTGGAAATAAAAAGAGCGTGGTTGAGAGAGCAGAAGAGGGTGTTTTGAAGTGGTTTGGGCACATGGAGAGAATGAGTGAGGAAAGATTGACCAAGAGGATATATGTGTCGGAGGTGGAGGGAACGAGGAGAAGAGGGAGACCAAATTGGAGGTGGAAAGATGGAGTGAAAAAGATTTTTTGTGATCGGGGCCTGAACATGCAGGAGGGTGAAAGGAGGGCAAGGAATAGACTGAATTGGAGCGATGTGGTATACCGGGGTTGACGTGCTGTCAGTGGATTGAATCAAGGCATGTGAAGCGTCTGGGGTAAACCATGGAAAGCTGTGTAGGTATGTATATTTGCGTGTGTGGATGTATGTATATACATGTGTATGGGGGGTTGGGCCATTTCTTTCGTCTGTTTCCTTGCGCTACCTCGGAAACGCGGGAGACAGCGACAAAGTATTAAAAAAAAAAAGTTAAAAAATATATATATATATATATATATATATATATATATATATATATATATATATATATATATATATATATATATATATATATATATATATATATATATATATATATATATATATATATATATATATTCTTTCTTTCAAAGTATTCGCCATTTCCCGCGTTAGCGAGGTAGCGTTAAGAACAGAGAGCTGGGCCTTTAAGGGAATATCCTCACCTGGCCCCCTTCTCTAATCCTTCTTTTGGAAAATTAAAAAAAAAAAGAGGGGAGTGTATATTCATACATATATATATATATATATATATATATATATATATATATATATATATATATATATATATATATATATATTGAGTGGGAGATGTATAAAAGAAAGAGACAGGAGGTCAAGAGAAAGGAGCAAGAGGTGCGAAAAAAAGGGCAAATGAGAGCTGGGGTGAGAGAGTATCATTAAATTTTAGGGAGAATAAAAAGATGTTCTGGAAGGAGGTAAATAAAATGCGTAAGACAAGGGAACAAATGGGAACGTCAGTGAAGGGCGCAAATGGGGAGGTGATAACAAGTAGTGGTGATGTGAGAAAGAGATGGAGTGAGTATTTTGAAGGTTTGTTGAATGTGTTTGATGATAGAGTGGCAGATATAGGGTGTTTTGGTCGAGGTGGTGTGCAAAGTGAGAGGGTTAGGGAAAATGATTTGGTAAACAGAGAAGAGGTAGTGAAAGCTTTGCGGAAGATGAAAGCCTGCAAGGCAGTAGGTTTGGATGGTATTGCAGTGGAATTTATTAAAAAAGGGGGTGACTGTATTGTTGACTGGTTGGTAAGGTTATTTAATGTATGTATGACTCATGATGAGGTGCCTGAGGATTGGCGGAATGCGTGCATAGTGCCATTGTACAAAGGCAAAGGGGATAAGAGTGAGTGCTCAAATTACAGAGGTATAAGTTTGTTTAGTATTCCTGGTAAATTATATGGGAGGGTATTGATTGAGAGGGTGAAGGCATGTACAGAGTATCAGATTGGGGAAGAGCAGTGTGGTTTCAGAAGTGGTAGAGGATGTGTGGATCAGGTGTTTGCTTTGAAGAATGTATGTGAGAAATACTTAGAAAAGCAAATGGATTTGTATGTAGCATTTATGGATCTGGAGAAGGCATATGATATAGTTGATAGAGATGCTCTGTGGAAGGTAATAAGAATATATGGTGTGGGAGGAAAGTTGCTAGAAGCAGTGAAAAGTTTTATCGAGGATGTAAGGCATGTGTACGTGTAGGAAGAGAGTGAAGTGATTGGTTCTCAGTGAATGTAGGTTTGCGGCAGGGGTGTGTGATGTCTCCATGGTTGTTTAATTTGTTTATGGATGAGATTGTTAGGGAGGTAAATGCAAGAGTTTTGGAAAGAGGGGCAAGTATGAAGTCTGTTGGGGATGAGAGAGCTTGGGAAGTGAGTCAGTTGTTGTTCGCTGATGATACAGCGCTGGTGGCTGATTCATGTGAGAAACTGCAGAAGCTGGTGACTGAGTTTGGAAAAGTGTGTGGAAGAAGAAAGTTAAGAGTAAATGTGAATAAGAGCAAGGTTATTAGGTACAGTAGGGTTGAGGGTCAAGTCAATTGGGAGGTGAGTTTGAATGGAGAAAAACTGGAGGAAGTGAAGTGTTTTAGATATCTGGGAGTGGATCTGGCAGCGGATGGAACCATGGAAGCGGAAGTGGGTCATAGGGTGGGAGAGGGGGCGAAAATCCTGGGGGCCTTGAAGAATGTGTGGAAGTCGAGAACATTATCTCGGAAAGCAAAAATGGGTATGTTTGAAGGAATAGTGGTTCCAACAATGTTGTATGGTTGCGAGGCGTGGGCTATGGATAGAGTTGTGCGCAGGAGGATGGATGTGCTGGAAATGAGATGTTTGAGGACAATGTGTGGTGTGAGGTGGTTTGATCGAATGAGTAACGTAAGGGTAAGAGAGATGAGTGGAAATAAAAAGAGCGTTGTTGAGAGAGCAGAAGAGGGTGTTTTGAAGTGGTTTGGGCACATGGAGAGGATGAGTGAGGAAAGATTGACCAAGAGGATATATGTGTCGGAGGTGGAGGGAACAAGGAGAAGAGGGAGACCAAATTGGAGGTGGAAAGATGGAGTGAAAAAGATTTTGTGTGATCGGGGCCTGAACATGCAGGAGGGTGAAAGGAGGGCAAGGAATAGAGTGAATTGGAGCGATGTGGTATACCGGGGTTGACGTGCTGTCAGTGGATTGAAGCAAGGCATGTGAAGCGTCTGGGGTAAACCATGGAAAGCTGTGTAGGTATGTATATTTGCGTGTGTGGACGCATGTATATATATGTGTATGGGGGGGGTTGGGCCATTTCTTTCGTCTGTTTCCTTGAGCTACCTCGCAAACGCGGGAGACAGCGACAAAGTATAAAATAAAAAAAAAATATATATATATATATATATATATATATATATATATATATATATAGATATATATATTTATTCATGGGAATTTCAGTGAAGGGCGCAAATGGGGAGGTGATAACAAGTAGTGGTGATGTGAGAAGGAGATGGAGTGAGTAATTTGAAGGTTTGTTGAATGTGTTTGATGATAGAGTGGCAGATATAGGGTGTTTTGGTCGAGGTGGTGTGCAAAGTGAGAGGGTAAGGGAAAATGATTTGGTAAACAGAGAAGAGGTAGTGAAAGCTTTGCGGAAGATGAAAGCCGGCAAGGCAGCAGGTTTGGATGGTATTGCAGTGGAATTTATTAAAAAAGGGGGTGACTGTATTGTGGACTGGTTGGTAAGGTTATTCAATGTATGTATGACTCATGGTGAGGTGCCTGAGGATTGGCAGAATGCGTGCATAGTGCCATTGTACAAAGGCAAAGGGGATAAGAGTGAGTGCTCAAATTACAGACGTATAAGTTTGTTGAGTATTCCTGGTAAATTATATGGGAGGGTATTGATTGAGAGGGTGAAGGCATGTACAGAGCATCAGTTTGGGGAAGAGCAGTGTGGTTTCAGAAGTGGTAGAGGATGTGTGGATCAAGTGTTTGCTTTGAAGAATGTATGTGAGAAATACTTAGAAAAGCAAATTGATTTGTATGTAGCATTTATGGACCTGGAGAAGGCATATGATAGAGTTGATAGAGATGCTCTGTGGAAGGTATCAAGAATATATGGTGTGGGAGGAAAGTTGTTACAAGCAGTGAAAAGTTTTTATCGAGGATGTAAGGCATGTGTACGTGTAGGAAGAGAGAAAAGTGATTGGTTCTCAGTGAATGTAGGTTTGCGGCAGGGGTGTGTGTTTCTCCATGGTTGTTTAATTTGTTTATTGATGGGGTTGTTAGGGAGGTAAATTCAAGAGTTTTGGAAAGAGGGGCAAGTATGAAGTCTGTTGGGGATGAGAGAGCTTGGGAAGTGAGTCAGTTGTTGTTCGCTGATGATACAGCGCTGGTGGCTGATTCATGTGAGAAACTGCAGAAGCTGGTGACTGAGTTTGGTAAAGTGTGTGGAAGAAGAAAGTTAAGAGTAAATGTGAATAAGAGCAAGGTTATTAGGTACAGTAGGGTTGAGGGTCAAGTCAACTGGGAGGTGAGTTTGAATGGATAAAAACTGGAGGAAGTGAAGTGTTTTAGATATCTGGGAGTGGATCTGGCAGCGGATGGAACCAAGGAAGCGGAAGTGGATCATAGGGTGGGGGAGGGGGCGAAAATTCTGGGGGCCTTGAAGAATGTGTGGAAGTCGAGAACATTATCTCGGAAAGCAAAAATGGGTATGTTTGAAGGAATAGTGGTTCCAACAATGTTGTATGGATGCGAGGCGTTGGCTATGGATAGAGTTGTGTGCAGGAGGATGGATGTGCTGGAAATGAGATGTTTGAGGACAATGTGTGGTGTGAGGTGGTTTGATCGAGTGAGTAACGTAAGTGTAAGAGAGATATGTGGAAATAAAAAGAGCGTGGTTGAGAGAGCAGAAGAGGGTATTTTGAAGTCGTTTGGGCACATGGAGAGAATGAGTGAGGAAAGATTGACCAAGAGGATATATGTGTCGGAGGTGGAGGGAACGAGGAGAAGTGAGAGAGACCAAATTGGAGGTGGAAAGATGGAGTGAAAAAGATTTTGTGTGATCGGGGCCTGAACATGCAGGAGGGTGAAAGGAGGGCAAGGAATAGAGTGAATTAGAGCGATGTGGTATACCGGGGTTGACGTGCTGTCAGTGGATTGAATCAAGGCATATGAAGCGTCTGGGGTAAACCATGGAAAGCTGTGTAGGTATGTATATTTGCGTGTGTGGACGTATGTATATACATGTGTATGTGGGGGGGGGTTGGGCCATTTCTTTCGTCTGTTTCCTTGCGCTACCTCGCAAACGCGGGAGACAGCGACAAAGTATAATAAAAAAAATAAAAAAAAAAAAAAATATATATATATATATATATATATATATATATATATATATATATATATATATATACATATATATATACATATATATATATCTTTCTTTTTTCGTTCTTTTAAACTATTCCCCATTTCCCGCGTTAGCGAGGTAGCGTTAAGAACTGAGGACTGGGCCTTTTTTGGAATATCCTCACCTGGCCCCCTCTGTTCCTTCTTTTGGAATATCAAAAAAATAAAAAAAAAAAACAAACGAGAGGGGAGGATTTCCAGCCCCCGCTCCCTCCCCTTTTAGTCGCCTTCTACGACACGCATGGAATACGTGGGAAGTACTCTTAATCCCCTATCCCCAGGGATATATATATATATATATATATATATATATATATATATATATATATATATATATATATATATATATATATATATATATATATATATATATATATATATATATATATATATATATATATATCCCTGGGGATATATATATATATATATATATATATATATATATATATATATATATATATATATATATATATATATATATATATATATTTTTATTTTATTTTTTTTTTTCAAACTATTCGCCATTTCCCGCATTAGCGAGGTAGCGTTAAGAACATAGGACTGGGCCTTTTTCGGAATATCCTCTTGCATTTACCTCCCTAACAATCCCATCCATAAACAAATTAAACAACCATGGAGACATCACACACCCCTGCCGCAAACCTACATTCACTGAGAACCAATCACTTTCCTCTCTTCCTACACGTACGCATGCCTTACATCCTCGATAAAAACTTTTCACTGCTTCTAACAACTTTCCTCCCACACCATATATTCTTAATACCTTCCACAGAGCATCTCTATCAACTCTATCATATGCCTTCTCCAGATCCATAAATGCTACATACAAATCCATTTGCTTTTCTAAGTATTTCTCACATACATTCTTCAAAGCAAACGCCTGATCCACACATCCTCTACCACTTCTGAAACCACACTGGTCTTCCCCAATCTGATGCTCTGTACATGCCTTCACCCTCTCAATCAATACCCTCCCATATAATTTACCAGGAATACTCAACAAACTTATACCTCTGTAATTTGAGCATTCACTCTTATCCCCTTTGACTTTGTACAATGGCACTATGCACGCATTCCGCCAATCCTCAGGCACCTCACCATGAGTCTTACATACATTAAATAACCTTACCAACCAGTTAACAATACAGTCACCCCCTTTTTTGATAAATTCCACTGCAATACCATCCAAACCTGCTGCCTTGCCGGCTTTCATCTTCCGCAAAGCTTTCACTAACTCTTCTCTGTTTACCAAATCATTTTCCCTAACCGTATATATATATATTTATATATATATATATATATATATATATATATATATATATATATATATATATATATATATATATATATATATATATATATATATACATTTTTTTTTTTTTTTTTTTTATACTTTGTCGCTGTCTCCCGCGTTTGCGAGGTAGCGCAAGGAAACAGACGAAAGAAATGGCCCAACCCCCCCCCCCCCATACACATGTACATACACACGTCCACACACGCAAATATACATACCTACACAGCTTTCCATGGTTTACCCCAGACGCTTCACAAGCCTAGATTAAATCCACTGACAGCACGTCAACCCCTGTATACCACATCGCTCCAATTCACTCTATTCCTTGCCCTCCTTTCACCCTCCTGCATGTTCAGGCCCCGATCACACAAAATCTTTTTCACTCCATCTTTCCACCTCCAATTTGGTCTCCCTCTTCTCCTCGTTCCCTCCACCTCCGACACATATATCCTCTTGGTCAATCTTTCCTCACTCATTCTCTCCATGTGCCCAAACCATTTCAAAACACCCTCTTCTGCTCTCTCAACCACGCTCTTTTTATTTCCACACATCTCTCTTACCCTTACGTTACTTACTCGATCAAACCACCTCACACCACACATTGTCCTCAAACATCTCATTTCCAGCACATCCATCCTCCTGCGCACATCTCTATCCATAGCCCACGCCTCGCAACCATACAACATTGTTGGAACCACTATTCCTTCAAACATACCCATTTTTGCTTTCCGAGATAATGTTCTCGACTTCCACACATTTTTCAAGGCTCCCAAAATTTTCGCCCCCTCCCCCACCCTATGATCCACTTCCGCTTCCATGGTTCCATCCGCTGACAGATCCACTCCCAGATATCTAAAACACTTCACTTCCTCCAGTTTTTCTCCATTCAAACTCACCTCCCAATTGACTTGACCCTCACCCCTACTGTACCTAATAACCTATATAACCTATAATATATATATATATATATATATATATATATATATATATATATATATATATATATATATATATATATATATATATATATATGTATATATATATATATATATATATATATATATATATATATATATATATATATATATATTTATATATATATATATATATATATATATATATATATATATATATATATATATATATATATATATATATATATATATATATCCCTGGGGATAGGGGAGAAAGAATACTTCCCACGTATTCCCTGCGTGTCGTAGAAGGCGACTAAAAGGGAAGGGAGCGGGGGGCTGTAAATCCTCCCCTCTCGTTTTTTTTTTTTCTTTTTTTTTTTTTCCAAAAGAAGGAACAGAGAAGGGGGCCAGGTGAGGATATTCCCTCAAAGGCCCATTCCTCTGTTCTTAGCGCTACCTCGCTAATGCGGGAAATGGCGAATAGTATAAAAAAAAAAAAAAAAAATATATATATATATATATACATATATATATATATATATATATATATATATATATATATATATATATATATATATATATATATATATGATTATTCATACTAACTGCATTCATCCATTTTCTTTGTCGCTCTTCCACGTATGAAATAGCAACCCAACCCCAGCCGCGACATAACGTTGGGAACAGACAAGAAAGGCCTCATTCTTTCACACTCAGTTTGTAGATGTTATGTGTAATGCACTGTAACCACAGCTCCTTTTCCACATCCAGGCCTCATAAGCTTTCCCTTGGTTACTCTGGACGCTTCACATGCCCTGGTTCGATCCATTGACAACATGTCGACCCTGGTACACCATATTGTTCCAATTCATACTATTCCTTGCACACCCTTCTCCCTCCTGTATGTCTAGGCTCCGATCGCTCTAATATTTTTTTCACTCTATCCTTCCACCTCCAATTTAGTCTCTCGCCTCTCCTCCTTCCCTTCATCTTTGACATATATATTCTCTTTGTCAATCTTTCCTCAATCATTTTCTCCATGTGACAAAATCATTTCCACACACCCTTTTCTGCTTTCTCAACAACACTCTTTTCATTACCACACATCTCTTTTACCCTTTTTTTCCTTAATCGATTAAACCACCTCATGCCATATATTGCCCTCAAACATCTCATTTCTAACACATCCACCCCTCTCCGCACAACTCTATCTATAGCCCATTCCTCACAATCGTACAACATTTTTTGAGCCAGCATTCCTTCAGCCATACACATTTTTGCTCTCCCAGATAACGTTTTCGCCTTCAATACATTCTTCAACGCTCCCAGAACTTTCGCCCCTTTTCCCACACTGTGACTCACTTCTGCTTCCATGGTTCCTTCCACTGCTAAGTCTACTCCCAGATATCTAAATCACTTTACTTCCTCAAGTTTTTCTCCATTCATACTCTCCTCCCAGTTAACTTGTCCCTCAACCCTATGCTTATTCTCATTTACTCTCAACTTTCTTCTTTCACACACTTTACCAAACTCAGTCACCAACTTCTGTATTTTCTCAACCGAATCAGCCACCACCGTAGTATAATCAGTGGACAACAAGTGACTCACTTCCCTAATCTTCTCATGCACAAAAGACCATGTACTTGCCCCTCTCTCCAAAACTCTTGGATTCCCCTCCCTAACAACGCAATATATAAACAAATCAAACAACCATGGAAATATCAAGCACCCTGTCCCAAACCGATATTCACTGGGAACCAATCGCTTTCTTCAATTCCTCCTCGTACACATGCCTTACATCCTTGGTAAGATTTTTCACTGCTTCTAGCAGTTTACCTTCCACAAAGCATCTCCATCAACTCTATTTTCTGTCTCTTCCATGCTCTGTGTAAGTTATTAAGATTATATGATGTGGGATGTAAGTTAATAGAAGCAGTGAAAAGTTTTCATCGTGGGTGTAAGGCATGTTTAGAGTAAGAAGAGAGGAAAGTGATTGGTTCCCATTTGAATGTTGGTTTGCAGCAGGGGCGCGTGATGTTTCCTTGCTTGTTTGATTTGTTTGTAGATGGGGTTGTTAGGGAGGTGAGTGCAAGAGTTTTTGATAAAGGGGCAAACATGCAATTTATTCTGGATGTGAGGGCTTGGGAAGTAAGTCAGTTGTGTTTTGCTAATTATACATCGCTGGTAGCTGATTCGGTTGAGAAGCTGCAGAACATGGTGACTGAGTTTGGTAAAGTGTGTGAAAGAAGAAAGCTGAAAGTAAATGTGAACAAGAGCAAGGAAATAAGGTTCAGTATGGTGGAGGGACAAGCCGATTGGGATGTATTTTTGAATGGAGAAACACTGGAGGAAGTGAAGTGTTTTAGATATCTGGGAGTGGATTTGGCAGCGGATGGAACCTTGGAAGTGGAAGTGAGTCACAGGTTAGGGGAGGGATCGAAGCTTCTGGGAGCGTTGAAAAATGTGTGAAAGGCGAGAACGTTATCTCGGAGAGCAAAAATGGGTATGTTTGAGGAATTGTAGTTCCAACAATGTTATATGGTGACGAGGCGTGCGCTATAGATAGGATTGTGCAGAGCAGGGTGTATGTGTTAGAAATGAAATGTTTGAGGACAATATGTGGTGTTTGGTGGTTTGATCGAGTAATTATCAAAAGGGTTAGAGATATATGTGGTAATAAAAAGAGTGTAGTTGAGAGAGCAGAAGAGGGTGTATCGAAACTATTTGGTCACATGGGGAGAATGGGTGAGGAAAGATTGAGAAAGAGGATATATGTGTAAGAGGTGAAGGAACGAGGAGAAGTGGGAGACCAAATAGGAGGTGGAAAGATTGAGTGAAAAAGAATCTGAGCGATCGAGGCCTGAACATACAGGAGGAGGAAAGGCATGCAAGGAATAGAGCGAATTGGGACGATGTGTTATAACGGGGTCGACGTGCTGTCACTGGATTGTAGAAGGAAATTTGAAGCGTCTGGGTTATACCACGGAAAGGTTTAAGGGGCGGAATGTGAAAAGGGAGCCGTGGTTTCGGTGCAATACACAAAACAGATATAGACTGAGTGTGAACGAGTGTTGCCTTTGTGCACGCGCTGGGGGAGGGGGGATGCCATTTCACATGTGGCAGGGTGGCGACGGGAATGGGTGAAGGTAGTAAGTATGAATATGTACATGTGTATATATGTATATGTATGTATTCGTTGAAATGTATAAGTACGTGTATTTGCGTGTGGGCGTGTATATATATATAAATGTGTGTGTGGGTGGGTTGGGCCATTCTTTCGAGTGTTTCCTTGCGCTATATATTCCCTAGTTCGTGGACATACTGCCAACAACAAGAATCGACCCTTTGCGTTCTTCCCTAAGCGGGTCTTCGATACTTTACGGTTAGGAACGATAACCACTACACAACGAGAGTATAGATCATTTCATAGTATACAAATATTAACTACAACTGAAATATTGTTTACGAACGTATAAGTTTTTCTTTTCAGTATGTCGATGGCAAATTAAGAGTTACAAATCCTGTAACATCCACCGTTATTGTTACTAATGACAAATAACCGAACGGTCAGAAGGAATTGATACTGTCAATTGTGATTATTCGGGAAGGTTAATGAGGCAATGATCAGTATCATATTCATTATGTTTTGGATATACGAAGACTGTCAAGAAATTACGCTGCTATCATGAGAGTTGGAATACAGAGAAAATGGTAGATAATGCTCCTCTGAAAAAGACTTGGCCCAGATGGATAATTGTGTGGATAAGATTTTGACCAGACAGAGATCTGTATGGATGAAACTTGGAGCAGATGAATTGCAGTATGGATCAGACTTGGACCAGGTGGAGAGTGGCATGTGTGAGACTTGTACCAGAGGGAGAGCGGCATGGATAAGACTTGTTACAGGTGGAGTGTGGTATGAAAATGACTTGGACCAGATGGAGAGTGGTATGAATAAGAGGGAACATAATGTAAAGTTAAATACTAGAATCGAAATGTAAGAAAAAGACCGAATTAGTATTGCAAGGATATAAGAGGGAAACATTGAGCTACTGGGCTTGCACAGTGATACCCCTTGTCTAATCAGAAATAACTTTTTGTCTACTTCACTTGTACATAAGGAACACAACAGTCAGATAACACTTAGATAAAAATTTAGCATATATCTTACACAAGAATTCAGTTATCACTCTCGTCAATATTTGGTTTCACTTCAGGTTTGTGCTGGTAATACCTTCTCTACATTACCTGAAGTCGTTCACAGCCACGTACAACGGGAAAAGGACAGAACAGGTGGTGGCAGCCGTAAAGGTAACATACATACATGTATTGTTACTCATGAACTTTGAGAAACGTATGGTCAACTTATGGTTGAGAGAGCAGAATATGGTGTTTTGAAATAGTTTGTTCATATGGATAGAATGAGTGAGAAAAGATTGACCAAGAGGATATATGTGTCAGAGGTGGAGGGAACGACGAGAAGTGGGAGATCAGAATGGGAGGTGGAAAGATGGGTGAAAAAGATTTTGAGTGATCAGGGCCTGAACATGCAGGAGGGTGAAAGTTGTGCAAGGAATAGAGTGAGTTGGAGCGATGTGGTATACCGGGGTCGATGTGCTGTCAATGGATTGAACCAGGGCAAGTGAAGCGTCTGGGGTAAACCATGGAAAGTTCTGTGGGCCCTGCATGTGGAAAGAGAGCTGTGGTTTCGGTGCATTATATATGACAACTAGAGACTGAGTGTGAACGAATCTGGACTTTCATGTCTTTTCCTAGAGCTACCTTGCGCACATACGGGAGGAGGGGCTGTTATTTCATGTTTGGTGGCGAGGTGGCGAAGGGAATAAATATAGGCAGACAGTATGAATTATGTACATGTGTATATATGTATATGTCTGTATGTGCATATATATGTATAGTTTGAGATATATAGGTATGTATATTTCAGTGTGTGGACGTGTGTGTATATACATGTGTATGTGGGTGTGTTGGGCCATTCTTTCGTCTGTTTCCTTATGCTAAGTCACTAACGCGGAAGACAACGACAAAGTAGAATAAATGATATATATATATATATATATATATATATTTTTTTTTTTTTTTTTTTATACTTTGTCGCTGTCTCCCGCGTTTGCGAGGTAGCGCAAGGAAACAGACGAAAGAAATGGCCCAACCCCCCCCCCCCCATACACATGTACATACACACGTCCACACACGCAAATATACATACCTACACAGCTTTCCATGGTTTACCCCAGACGCTTCACATGCCTTGCTTCAATCCACTGACAGCACGTCAACCCCTGTATACCACATGACTCCAATTCACTCTATTTCTTGCCCTCCTTTCACCCTCCTGCATGTTCAGGCCCCGATCACACAAAATCTTTTTCACTCCATCTTTCCACCTCCAATTTGGTCTCCCTATTCTCCTCGTTCCCTCCACCTCCGACACATATATCCTCTTGGTCAATCTCTCCTCACTCATTCTCTCCATGTGCCCAAACCATTTCAAAACACCCTCTTCTGCTCTCTCAACCACGCTCTTTTTATTTCCACACATCTCTCTTACCCTTACGTTACTTACTCGATCAAACCACCTCACACCACACATTGTCCTCAAACATCTCATTTCCAGCACATCCATCCTCCTGCGCACATCTCTATCCATAGCCCACGCCTCGCAACCATACAACATTGTTGGAACCACTATTCCCTCAAACATACCCATTTTTGCTTTCCGAGATAATGTTCTCGACTTCCACACATTTTTCAAGGCTCCCAAAATTTTCGCCCCCTCCCCCACCCTATGATCCACTTCCGCTTCCATGGTTCCATCCGCTGACAGATCCACTCCCAGATATCTAAAACACTTCACTTCCTCCAGTTTTTCTCCATTCAAACTCACCTCCCAATTGACTTGACCCTCACCCCTACTGTACCTAATAACCTTGCTCTTATTCACATTTACTCTCAACTTTCTTCTTCCACACACTTTACCAAACTCAGTCACCAGCTTCTGCAGTTTCTCACATGAATCAGCCACCAGCGCTGTATCATCAGCGAACAACAACTGACTCACTTCCCAAGCTCTCTCATCCCCAACAGACTTCATACTTGCCCCTCTTTCCAGGACTCTTGCATTTACCTCCCTTACAACCCCATCCATAAACAAATTAAACAACCATGGAGACATCACACACCCCTGCCGCAAACCTACATTCACTGAGAACCAATCACTTTCCTCTCTTCCTACACGTACACATGCCTTACATCCTCGATAAAAACTTTTCACTGCTTCTAACAACTTGCCTCCCACACCATATATTCTTAATACCTTCCACAGAGCATCTCTATGAACTCTATCATATGCCTTCTCCAGATCCATAAATGCTACATACAAATCCATTTGCTTTTCTAAGTATTTCTCACATACATTCTTCAAAGCAAACACCTGATCCACACATCCTCTACCACTTCTGAAACCGCACTGCTCTTCCCCAATCTGATGCTCTGTACATGCCTTCACCCTCTCAATCAATACCCTCCCATATAATTTACCAGGAATACTCAACAAACTTATACCTCTGTAATTTGAGCACTCACTCTTATCCCCTTTGCCTTTGTACAATGGCACTATGCACGCATTCCGCCAATCCTCAGGCACCTCACCATGAGTCATACATACATTAAATAACCTTACCAACCAGTCAACAATACAGTCACCCCCTTTCTTAATAAATTCCACTGCAATACCATCCAAACCTGCTGCCTTGCCGGCTTTCATCTTCCGCAAAGCTTTTACTACCTCTTCTCTGTTTACCAAATCATTTTCCCTAACCCTCTCACTTTGCACACCACCTCGACCAAAACACCCTATATCTGCCACTCTGTCATCAGACACATTCAACAAACCTTCAAAATACTCATTCCATCTCCTCACATCACCGCTACTTGTTATCACCTCCCCATTTACGCCCTTCACTGAAGTTCCCATTTGCTCCCTTGTCTTACGCACCCTATTTACCTCCTTCCAGAACATCTTTTTATTCTCCCTAAAATTTACTGATAGTCTCTCACCCCAACTCTCATTTGCCCTTTTTTTCACCTATTGCACCTTTCTCTTGACCTCCTGTCTCTTTCTTTTATACTTCTCCCACTCAATTGCATTTTTTCCCTGCAAAAATCGTCCAAATGCCTCTCTCTTCTCTTTCACTAATACTCTTACTTCTTCATCCCACCACTCACTACCCTTTCTAAACAGCCCACCTCCCACTCTTCTCATGCCACAAGCATCTTTTGCGCAATCCATCACTGATTCCCTAAATACATCCCATTCCTCCCCCACTCCCCTTACTTCCATTGTTCTCACCTTTTTCCATTCTGTACACAGTCTCTCCTGGTACTTCCCCACACAGGTCTCCTTCCCAAGCTCACTTACTCTCACCACCTTCTTCACCCCAACATTCACTCCTCTTTTCTGAAAACCCATACTAATCTTCACCTTAGCCTCCACAAGATAATGATCAGACATCCCTCCAGTTGCACCTCTCAGCACATTAACATCCAAAAGTCTCTCTTTCGCACGCCTGTCAATTAACACGTAATCCAATAACGCTCTCTGGCCATCTCTCCTACTTACATAAGTATACTTATGTATATCTCGCTTTTTAAACCAGGTATTCCCAATCATCAGTCCTTTTTCAGCACATAAATCTACAAGCTCTTCACCATTTCCATTTACAACACTGAACACCCCATGCATACCAATTATTCCCTCAACTGCCACATTACTCACCTTTGCATTCAAATCACCCATCACTATAACCCGGTCTCGTGCATCAAAACCGCTAACACACTCATTTAGCTGCTCCCAAAACACTTGCCTCTCATGATCTTTCTTCTCATGCCCAGGTGCATATGCACCAATAATCACCCACCTCTCTCCATCAACTTTCAATTTTACCCATATTAATCGAGAATTTACTTTCTTACATTCTATCACATACTCCCACAACTCCTGTTTCAGGAGTATTGCTACTCCTTCCCTTGCTCTTGTCCTCTCACTAACCCCTAACTTCACTCCCCAGACATTTCCATATATAACTGGGGATAGGGGAGAAAGAATACTTCCCACGCATTCCTCACGTGTCGTAAAAGGAGACTAAAGGGGACGGGAGCGGGGACTGGAAACCCTTCCCTCCTTGTACTTTCACTTTCTAAAAGGGGAAACAGAAGAAGGAGTAACGGGGGGAGTGCTCATCCACCTCGAAGGCTCAAACTGGGGTGTCTAAATGTGTGTGTAACCAAGATGAGAAAAAAGGAGAGATAGGTAGTAAGTTTCAGGAAAGGAACCTAGATGTTTTGGTTCTAAGTGAAACGAATCTCAAGGATAAAGGAGAAGAGTAGTTTGGGAAGGTCTTGGGAGTAAATTCAGGGTTTAGTGAGAGGACAAGAGGAAGGGAAGGAGTAGTACTACTCCTGAAACAAGAGTAGTGGGAGTATGTGATAGAGTGTAAGAAAGTAAACTCTAGATTTATATAGGTAAAACTGAAAGTGGATGGAAAGAGATGAGTGATTACTGTTGCATATGTACCTGGGCATGAGAAGAAAGATCATGAGAGGCAAGTATTTTGGGAGCAGATGAGTGAGTGTGTTAGTAGTTTTGATGCACGAGACAGGGTTATAGTGATGGGTGATTTGAATGCAAAGGTAAGAAATGTTGCAGTAAAAGGAATAAATGGTGTACATGGGGTGTTCAGTGTTGTAAATTGAAACGGTAAAGAGCTTGTAGATATATATGCTGAAAAAGCACTGGTGATTAGGAATACCTGGTTTAAAAAGAGAGATATACATAAGTATATGTAGGTAAGTAGGAGAGATGGTCAGAGAGCGTTATTGGATTGCGTGTTAACTGATAGGCGCGTGAAAGAGAGACTTTTGGATGTTAATGTGCTGAGAAGTGCAACTGGAATGATATCTGATCATTATCTTGTGGAGGCGAGAGTGAAGATTTGTAGGGATTTTCAGAAAAGAAGAGAGAATGTTGGGGTGAAGAGAGTGGTGAGAGTAGGTGAACTTAGGAAGGAGACTTAAGTGAGGAAGTACCAGGAGACACTGATAAGAGAATGGAAAAAGGTGAGAAAAAAGGAGGTAAGGGGAGTGGGGAGGAATGGGATGTATTTAGGAGAGCAGTGATAGCTTGCACAAAAGATGATTGTGACATGAGAAGAGTGGGATGTGGGCAGACTAAAAAGGGTAGTGAGTGGCGGGATGAAGAAATAAGATTATTAGTGAAAGAGAAGAGAGAGGAATCTCGACGATATTTGCAGGGAAATAATGCAAATGAGTGAGATATTTATAAAAGAAAGAGGCAGGAGGTCAAGAGAAAGGTGCAAAAGTTGAGAAAGAGGGCAAATGAGAGTTGGGGTGAGAGAGTATCATTAAATTTTTGGAAGGAGGTAAATAAAGTGCGTAAGACAATGGAACAAATCAGAACTTCAGTGAAGGGGGCTAATGGGGAGGTGATAACAAGTAGTGGTGATGTGAGAAGGAGATGGAGTAAGCATTTTGAAGGTTTGTTGAATGTCTTTGATGATAGAGTGGCAGATATAGGGTGTTTTGGTCGAGGTGGTGTGCAAAGTAAGAGGGTTAGGGAGAGTGATGTGGTAAACAGAGAAGAGGTATTAAAAGCTTTGCGGAAGATGAGAGTGGCGGGTTTAGATGGTATTGCAGTGGAATCTATTAGAAAAGGGGGTGACGGTATATATATATATATATATATATATATATATATATATATATATTTTTTTTTTTTTTTTTGGGGGGGGGGGGGGGGAATATCTTGGGAGTAAACTCAGGGGTTAGTCTGAAACAGGAGTTGTGGGAGTATGTGGTAGAATGTAAGAAAGTTAATTCTAGATTAATATGGGTAAATCTGAAAGTTGGTGGAGAGAGATGGGTGATTATTGGTGCATATGCACCTGGGCATGAGAAGAAAGATCATGAGAGGCAAGTGTTTCGGAAGCAGCTGAATGAGTGTGTTAGTGGTTTTGATGCACAAGACCGGGTTATAGTATTGGGTGATTTGAATGCAAAGGTGACTAATGTGGCAGTTGAGGGAATAATTGGTATACATGGGGTGTTCAGTGTTGTAAATGGAAATGGTGAAGAGCTTGTAGATTTATGTGCTGAAAAAGGACTGGTGAATGTGATTACCTGGTTTAAAAAGCGAGATATACATAAGATAAGATGGCCAGAGAGCGTTATTGGATTACGTGTTAATTGATAGGCGCGCGAAAGAGAGACTTTTGGATGTAAATGTGCTGAGAGGTGCAACTGGGGGGATGTCTGATCATTATCTTCTGGAGGCAAAGGTGAAGATTTGTAGAGGTTTTTAGAAAAGAAGAGAGAATGTTGGGGTGAAGAAGGTGGTGAGAGTAAGTGAGCTTGGGAAGGAGACTTGTGTGAGTAAGTACCAGGAGAGACTGAGTACAGAATGGAAAAAGGTAAGAACAAAGGAGGTAAATGGTGTGGGGGAGGAATGGGATATATTTAGGGAAGCAGTGATGGCTTGCGAAAAAGATGCTTGTGGCATGAGAAGCGTGGGAGGTAGGTTGATTAGAAAGGGTAGTGAGTAGTGGGATGATGAAGTAAGATTATTAGTGAAAGAGAAGAGAGAGGCATTTGGACGATTTTTCCCGTGAAAAAATGAAAATGAGTGTGAGATGTATAAAAGAAAGAGGCGGAAGGTCAAGAGAGAGGTGCAAGAGGTGAAAAAGAGGGCAAATGAGAGTTGGGGTGAGAGAGTATCATTAAATTTTAGGGAGAATAAAAAGATGTTCTCGAAGGAGGTAAATAAAGTGCCTAAGACAAGGGAACAAATAGAAACTTCAGTGAAGGGGGCTAATGGGGAGGTGATAACAAGTAGTGGTGATGTGAGAAGGAGTTGGAGTGAGTATTTTGAAGGTTTGTTGAATGTGTCTGATGATAGAGTGGTGTTTAGATATATGGTGTTTTGGTCGGGGTGGTGTGTTAAGTGAGAGGGTTAGGGAAAATGATTTGGTAAACAGAGAAGAGGTAGTAAAACCTTTGCAAATGATAAAAGCCAGCAAGGCAGTAGGTTTGGATGGTATTGCAGTGGAATTTATTAAAAAAGGGGGTGACTGTATTGTTGATTGGTTTTTAAGGTTATTTAATGTAAGTATGATTCATGGTGAGGTGCCTGAGGATTGGCGGAATGCGTGCATAGTGCCATTGTGCAAAGGCAAAGGGGTTAAGAGTGAGTGCCCAAATTACAGAGGAATAAGTTTGTTGAGTATTCCTGGTAAATTGTATAGGAGGGTATTGATTGAGAGGGTGAAGGCATGTACAGAGCATCAGATTGGGGAAGAGCAGTGTGGTTTCAGAAGTAGTAGAGGATATGTGGATCAGGTGTTTGCTTTGAAGAATGTATGTGAGAAATACTTAGAAAAGCAAATGGAATTGTATGTAGCATTTATGGATCTGGAGAAGGCATATGATAGAGTTGATAGAGATGCTCTGTGGAAAGTAGTAAGAATATATGGTGTGGGAGGCAAGTTGTTAGAAGCAGTGAAAAGTTTTTATCGAGGATGTAAGTCATGTGTACGTGTAGGAGGAGAGAAAAGTGATTCGTTCTCAGTGAATGTTGCAACAGGGGTGTGTGATGTCTCCATGGTTGTTTAATTTGTTTATGGATGGGGTTGTTAGGGAGGTGAATGCAAGAGTTTTGGAAAGAGGGGCATGTTTGCAGTCTGTTGGGGATGAGAGAGCTTGGGAAGTGAGTCAGTTGTTGTTCGCTGATGATACAGCGCTGGTGGCTGATTCATGTGGGAAACTGTAGAAGCTGGTGACTGAGTTTGGTAAAGTGTGTGCAAGAAGAAAGTTAAGAGTAAATGTGAATAGGAGCAAGGTTATTAGGAACAGTAGGGTTGAGGTTCAAGTCACCTGGGAGGTAAGTTTGAATGGAAAAAACTGGAGGAAGTAAAGTGTTTTAGATATATGGGAATGGATCTTGCAGCGGATGGAACCATGAAAACGGAAGTGAATCATAGGGTGGGGGAGGGGGCGAAAATTCTGGGAGCTTTGAAGAATGTTTGGAAGTCGAGAACATTATCTCGGAAAGCAAAAATGGCTATGTTTGAAGGAATAGTGGTTCCAACAATGTTGTATGGTTGCGAGGCGTGGGCTATGGATAGAGTTGTGCGCAGGAGGGTGTATGTGCTGGAAATGAGATGTTTGAGGACAATGTGTGGTGTGAGGTGGTTTGATCGAGTAAGTAATGTAAGGGTAAGAGAGATGTGTGGAAATAAAAAGAGCGTGGTTGAGAGAGCAGAAGAGGGTGTTTTGAAATGGTTTGGGAACATGGAGAGAATGAGTGAGGAAAAATTGACAAACAGAATATATGTGTTGGAGGTGGAGGGAACGAGCAGAAGTGGGAGACTAAATTGGAGGTGGAAAGATGGAGTGAAAAAAGATTTTGAGTGATCGGGGACTTAACATGCAGGAGGGTGGAAGGCGGACAAGGAATATAGTGAATTGGATCGATATGGTATACCGGGGTCGACGTGCTTTAAATGGATTGAATCAGGGCATATGAAGCATCTGGGGTAAACAATTAAAGTTGTGTGAGGCCTGGATGTGGAAAGGGAGCTGTGGTATCGGGCATTATTTCATGACAGCTAGAGATTGAGTGTGAACGAATGAGGCCTTTGTTGTCTTTTCCTAGCGCTACCTCGCGCACATGAGGGCGGAGGGGGATGTTTTTCTATGTGTGGTGAGGTGGCGATGTGAATAAATAAAGGCGGACAGTATGAATTATGTACATGTGTATATATGTATATGTCTGTGTGTGTATACATATGTGTACATTGAAATGTACAGGTATGTATATTTGCGTTTGTGGACGTGTGTGTATATACATGTGTATTGGGGTGGGTTGGGCCATAACTTTCGTTTGTTTCCTTGCGCTACCTCGCAAACGCGGGAGACAGCGACAAAGCATAATAATATATATATATATATATATATATATATATATATATATATATATATATATATATATATATTTTTTATTTTTTATTTTCTTTTTATTTTGCTTTGTCGCTGTCTCCCGCGCCTGCGAGGTAGCGCAAGGAAACAGACGAAAGAAATGGCCCAACCCACCCCCACACACATGCACACACACACACGTCCACACACGCAAACATACACACCCACACATCCCAACGTACACACATATATATACACACACAGACACACACATATACACACATGCACACAATTCACACTGTCTGCCCTTATTCACCCTCATCGCCACCTCGCCACACACGGAATAACATCCCCGTCCCCCCTCATGTGCGCGAGGCAGCGCCAGGAAAAGACAACAAAGCCTCCATTCGCTCTCATTCAGTCTCCAGCTGTCATGCAATAATGCACCGTAACCACAGCTCCTTTTCCACATCCAGGCCCCACAGAACTTTCCATGGTTTACCCCAGATGCTTCACATGCCCTGATTCAATCCATTGACAGCACGTCGACCCCGGTATACCACATCGATCCAATTCACTCTATTCCTTGTCCGCCTTTCACCCTCCTGCATGTTCAGGCCCCGATAACTCTAAATCTTTTTCACTCTATCTTTCTACCTCCAATTTGGCCTCCCACTTCTCCTCGTTCCCTACACCTCTGACACATATATCCTCTTTGTCAATCTTTCCTCACTCATTCTCTCCATGTGACCAAACCATTTTAAAACACCCTCTTCTACTCTCTCAACCACACTCTTTTTATTACCGCACTTCTCTCTTACGCTTCTATTGCTTATTTGATCAAATCTCCTCAAAGCATATATTGTCCTCAAACATCTCATTTCCAGCACATCCACCCTCCTCCGCACAGCTCTATCTATAGTCCACGCCTCGCAACCATATAACATTATTGGAACCACTTTTCATTCAAACATACCCATTTCGCTTTCCAAGATAACGTTTTCGACTTCCCTACATCTTTCAACAATCCCAGAAGTTTTGCCCCATACCCAATCCTATGATTCGCTTCCGCTTTCAAGGTTTTATCCGCTGACAAATCCACTCCCAGGTATCTCCAGTTTTTCTCCATTCAAAGCTACCTCCCAATTGACTTGTCCCTCAACCTTATTGTACCTAATAACCTTGCTTTTATTCACTTTTACTCTCATATTTCTTCTTTCACACACTTTTCCAAAGTCAGTAATCAGCTTCTGCACTCTCTCACCCGAATCACCCACCAGCGCTATATCATCAGCGAACAACAACTGACTCACTTCCCAAGCTCTCTTATCCGCAACAGACTGCATATTTCCCCTCTTTCCAAGACTCTTGCATTCACCAACCTAACAACCCCATCAATAAACAAATTAACAACCCTGGAGACATCAAGCACCCTTGCCGCAAAACTGCAATCTATGAGAACCAATCACTTTCTTCTCTTTCTACACGTACACATGCCTTATATCATCAATAAAAACTTTTCACTACTTCTAACAACTTGCCCCCACACCATATATTCTTAATACCTTCCACAGAGCATCTCTATCAACTCTATCATATGCCTTCTCCAGATCCATAAATGCTACATACAAATCCATTTGCTTTTCTAAGTATTTCTCACATACATTCTTCAAAGGAAACACCTGATCCACAAATCCTCTACCATTTCTGAAACCACACTGCTCTTCCCCAATCTGATGCTCTGCACATGCCTTCACCCTCTCAATCAATACCATCCCATGTAATTTCCCAGAAATACTCAATAAACTTATACCTCTGTAATTTGAGCACTCACTATTAGACCACTATATTTGAGCACTCTCTCTCTCTCTCTCTCTCTCTCTCTCTCTCTCTCTCTCTCTCTCTCTATATATATATATATATATATATATATATATATATATATATATATATATATATATATATATCTATATATATATATATATATATATATATATATATATATATATATATATATATATATATATATATATATATATATATATATATATATATATATATATATATATATATATACATATATATATATGTATATATATATATACCTCGCAAACGCGGGAGACAGCGACAAAGTATAATAAAGAAAATGATAATATAATATATATATAAAAAAAAAAAAAATATATATATATATATATATATATATATATATATATATATATATAAATATATATATATATATATATATATATATATATATATATATATATATATATATATAAATATATATATATATATATGTATATATATATATATATATATATATATATATATATATATATATATATATATATATATATATATATATATATATATATATATATATATATATATATATCAATAAGCTTCAATGTCTGAGCTATCTTTTTCTCCAATTTCACTATTTTCTTGTCAAAACACCATGTATGAAAACTATCACTCCAGTAACACACTATAAACATTTACTTCCCCTTTAAAAAGTTCTGGGGAAGTCTGTCTCTATACACTGCGGGAGACTCTACCACCTGGCGAGGTTTGTGTTGCAATGGTTCCCGATTCACAAACGTAGTAGCATCACTGGTGGGCCAAGGTAGTTCCGTTTGCGAAGAAGTTTGCAGGCAGGACATGTGCGGGGAGCCGTGCTGATGGTATATGTGTTACTCCGTCGGTATTTCCCCATTATGATGGTTCTTCTCCTGCTATTTTTTTCCCCACCATCATCGACAAAGTGTTGCATCAATCTTCCGTCCGAGGATGGTTAAATGCAGTGGTTAAATTGATGAGAACTGCTATTGACGTTTGTGTAAATAAATTATACATTTCCTTTTGCCATAGCCAGAGGTTGAACCATTATGTGACGTGCTTTTTTTTCATTCATTTCAAGCTAGAAGTTGCAGTTTTCTAAATTGTTTCTTACATTTTTCATTTGTATATATATGTATGTGTGTGTGTGTGTATATGTGCGTATGTATGTGTATGTGTTTGTATGTATATATGTATATATATATGTATATTATCCCTGGGGATAGGGGTGAAAGAATACTTCCCACGTATTCCTCGCGTGTCGTAGAAAGCGACTAGAGGGGACGGGAGCGGGGGGCCAGAAATCCTCCCCTCCTTGTATTAACTTTCTAAAATGGGAAACAGAAGGAGTCACGCGGGGAGTGCTCATCCTCCTCGAAGGCTCAGAGTGGGGTGCCTAAATGTGTGTGGATGTAACCAAGATGTGAAAAAAGGAGAGATAGGTAGTATGTTTGAGGAAAGGAACCTGGATGTTTTGGCTCTGAGTGAAACGAAGCTCAAGGGTAAAGGGGAAGAGTGGTTTGGGAATGTCTGGGGAGTAAAGTCAGGGGTTAGTGAGAGGACAAGAGCAAGGGAAGGAGTAGCAATACTCCTGAAACAGGAGTTGTGGGAGTATGTGTTAGAATGTAAGAAAGTAAATTCTCGATTAATATGGGTAAAACTGAAAGTTGATGGAGAGAGGTGGGTGATTATTGGTGCATATGCACCTGGGCATGAGAAGAAAGATCATGAGAGGCAAGTGTTTTGGGAGCAGCTGAATGAGTATGTTAGTGGTTTTGATGCACGAGACCGGGTTATAGTGATGGGTGATTTAAATGGAAAGGTGAGTAATGTGGCAGATGAGGGAATAATTGGTATACATGGGGTGTTCAGTGTTGTAAATGGAAATGGTGAAGAGCTTGTAGATTTATGTGCTGAAAAAGGACTGATGATTGGGAATACCTGGTTTAAAAAGCGAGATATACATAAGTATACTTATGTATGTAGGAGAGATTGCCAGAGAGCGTTATTGGATTACGTGTTAATTGACAGGCGTGCGAAAGAGAGACTTTTGGATGTTAATGTGCTCAGAGGTGCAACTGGAGGGATGTCTGATCATTATCTTGTGGAGGCTAAGGTGAAGATTTGTATGGGTTTTCAGAAAAGAAGAGTGAATGTTGGGGTGAAGAGGGTGGTGAGAGTAAGTGAGCTTGAGAAGGAGACCTGTGTGAGGAAGTACCAGGAGAGACTGAGTACAGAATGGAAAAAGGTGAGAACAATGGAAGTAAGGGGAGTGGGGGAGGAATGGGATGTATTTAGGGAATCAGTGATGGATTGCGCAAAAGATGCTTGTGGCATGAGAAGAGTGGGAGGTGGGTTGGTTAGAAAGGGTAGTGAGTGGTGGGATGAAGAAGTAAGAGTATTAGTGAAAGAGAAGAGAGAGGCATTTGGACGATTTTTGCAGGGAAAAAATGCAATTGAGTGGGAGATGTATAAAAGAAAGAGACAGGAGGTCAAGAGAAAGGTGCAAGAGGTGAAAAAAAGGGCAAATGAGAGTTGGGGTGAGAGAGTATCATTAAATTTTAGGGAGAATAAAAAGATGTTCTGGAAGGAGGTAAATAAAGTGCGTAAGACAAGGGAGCAAATGGGAACTTCAGTGAAGGGCGCAAATGGGGAGGTGATAACAAGTAGTGGTGATGTGAGAAGGAGATGGAGTGAGTATTTTGAAGGTTTGTTGAATGTGTTTGATGATAGAGTGGCAGATATAGGGTGTTTTGGTCGAGGTGGTGTGCAAAGTGAGAGGGTTAGGGAAAATGATTTGGTAAACAGAGAAGAGGTAGTGAAAGCTTTGCGGAAGATGAAAGCCGGCAAGGCAGCAGGTTTGGATGGTATTGCAGTGGAATTTATTAAAAAAGGGGGTGACTGTATTGTTGACTGGTTGGTAAGGTTATTTAATGTATGTATGACTCATGGTGAGGTGCCTGAGGATTGGCGGAATGCGTGCATAGTGCCATTGTACAAAGGCAAAGGGGATAAGAGTGAGTGCTCAAATTACAGAGGTATAAGTTTGTTGAGTATTCCTGGTAAATTATATGGGAGGGTATTGATTGAGAGGGTGAAGGCATGTACAGAGCATCAGATTGGGGAAGAGCAGTGTGGTTTCAGAAGTGGTAGAGGATGTGTGGATCAGGTGTTTGCTTTGAAGAATGTATGTGAGAAATACTTAGAAAAGCAAATGGATTTGTATGTAGCATCTATGGATCTGGAGAAGGCATATGATAGAGTTGATAGAGATGCTCTGTGGAAGGTATTAAGAATATATGGTGTGGGAGGAAAGTTGTTAGAAGCAGTGAAAAGTTTTTATCGAGGATGTAAGGCATGTGTACGTGTAGGAAGAGAGGAAAGTGATTGGTTCTCAGTGAATGTAGGTTTGCGGCAGGGGTGTGTGATGTCTCCATGGTTGTTTAATTTGTTTATGGATGGGGTTGTTAGGGAGGTAAATGCAAGAGTTTTGGAAAGAGGGGCAAGTATGAAGTCAGTTGGGGATGAGAGAGCTTGGGAAGTGAGTCAGTTGTTGTTCGCTGATGATACAGCGCTGGTGGCTGATTCATGTGAGAAACTGCAGAAGCTGGTGACTGAGTTTGGTAAAGTGTGTGGAAGAAGAAAGTTAAGAGTAAATGTGAATAAGAGCAAGGTTATTAGGTACAGTAGGGTTGAGGGTCAAGTCAATTGGGAGGTGAGTTTGAATGGAGAAAAACTGGAGGAAGTGAAGTGTTTTAGATATCTGGGAGTGGATCTGGCAGCGGATGGAACCATGGAAGCGGAAGTGGATCATAGGGTGGGGGAGGGGGCGAAAATTCTGGGAGCCTTGAAGAATGTGTGGAAGTCGAGAACATTATCTCGGAAAGCAAAAATGGGTATGTTTGAAGGAATAGTGGTTCCAACAATGTTGTATGGTTGCGAGGCGTGGGCTATGGATAGAGTTGTGCGCAGGAGGATGGATGTGCTGGAAATGAGATGTTTGAGGACAATGTGTGGTGTGAGGTGGTTTGATCGAGTGAGTAACGTAAGGGTAAGAGAGATGTGTGGAAATAAAAAGAGCGTGGTTGAGAGAGCAGAAGAGGGTGTTTTGAAGTGGTTTGGGCACATGGAGAGAATGAGTGAGGAAAGATTGACCAAGAGGATATATGTGTCGGAGGTGGAGGGAACGAGGAGAAGAGGGAGACCAAATTGGAGGTGGAAAGATGGAGTGAAAAAGATTTTGTGTGATCGGGGCCTGAACATGCAGGAGGGTGAAAGTAGGGCAAGGAATAGAGTGAATTGGAGCGATGTGGTATACCGGGGTTGACGTGCTGTCACTGGATTGAATCAAGGCATGTGAAGCGTCTGGGGTAAACCATGGAAAGCTGTGTAGGTATGTATATTTGCGTGTGTGGACGTATGTATATACATGTGTATGGGGGGGGGGGTTGGGCCATTTCTTTCGTCTGTTTCCTTGCGCTACCTCGCAAACGCGGGAGACAGCGACAAAGTATAATAAATAAAAAAAATAATATATATATCAGATTGGGGAGGAGGAGTGTGGTTTCAGAAGTGCTAGATGTGCTAGGTGTTTGCTTCGAAGAATGGGTATGAGAAATACTTTGAAAAACATGGATTTGCTTGTAGTATTTATGTATCTGGAGAAGGCACATAATAGGGTTGATTGAGATGCTTTTTGGAATGCCTTAAAAGTATATTGTGTGGGAGTTAAGTTGCTGGAAGGAATGAGTAGTTTTTGTCGAGGATGTACAGCATGTGTACAAGTAGGAAGTAGGTATGTATATGTGCGTGTGTGGACGTATGTATATACATGTGTATGGGGGGGGTTGGGCCATTTCTTTCGTCTGTTTCCTTGCGCTACCTCGCAAACGCGGGAGACAGCGACAAAGTATAATAAATAAAAAAAATAATATATATATCAGATTGGGGAGGAGGAGTGTGGTTTCAGAAGTGCTAGATGTGCTAGGTGTTTGCTTCGAAGAATGGGTATGAGAAATACTTTGAAAAACATGGATTTGCTTGTAGTATTTATGTATCTGGAGAAGGCACATGATAGGGTTGATAGAGATGCTTTTTGGAAGGCCTTAAAAGTATATTGTGTGGGAGTTAAGTTGCTGGAAGGAATGAGTAGTTTTTGTCGAGGATGTACAGCATGTGTACAAGTAGGAAGAGAGGAGAGTGATTGGTTTCCAGTGATGGTCGGTCTGCAGCAGGGGTGTGTGATGGTTTTTCATTTTGTTTCTGGATGGGGTGGTTGGGGAGATGAATGCGGGAGTTTTAGAAAGAGGAGCGAGTATGCAGTCTGTTGCGGATGAGAAGGCCTGGGATGTGAGTCAGCTGTTGTTTGCTGATGATGCAGCTCTGGTGGCTGTTTCGTGTGAGTAACTGCAGAAGTTGGTGACAGAGTACAGAAAAGTACGTGAAAGGAGAAAGTTGAGAGTGGATGTGAACAAGAGCAAGGTTATTGGGTTCAGCAGGGTTGAGAGACAAGTCAGTTGGCATGTGGGTTTTAATGGAGGGAAATTGGAAGAAGTGAAGTGCTTTAGATATCTGGGAGCGTTCTTGGCAGTGAATGAAACCATGGAAGTGGCAGTGAGTTATAGGGTGGGGGAGGAAGGTGAGGGTTCTGGGAGTGATGAAGAATGTGTGGAAACAGAGAACGTTTATCTCAGCAAAAATGGGTATGTTTCAAGGAACAAGAGTGCCAACAATATTATATGGTTGCGAGGTGGGGGCTATAGATAGGGTTGCGCGGAGAAAGATGGATGTGTTGGAAGTGAGATGTTTGAGGACAATGTGTGGTGTGAGGTGGTGTTGATTAAGTAATGGGAGGGTGGGAGAGATGTGTGGTAATAAAAAGAGTGTGGTTGAGAGAGCCGAAGAGGGTGTATTGAAATGGTTTGGTCACATGGAGAGAATGAGTGAGGAAAGATTGACAAAGACAATATATGTGTCAGAGGTCGAGGGAATGAGAAATCGGGAGACCAAATTGGGGGTGGAAGGATGGAGTGAAAAAGATTTTGAGTGATCGGGGCCTGAACATGCAGGAGGGTGAAAAGCGCACAAGGAATAGAGTGAATTAGAATAATATGGTATACCGGGGTCGACGTGCTGGATTGAACCAGGGCATGTGAAGCATCTATATATATATGTACATATGGAAAGTTTTGTGGGGCCTGGATGTGGAAAGGGAGCTATGGTTTTGGTGCATTGTACGTGACAACTAGATACTGAGTGTGAACGAATGTGGCCTTTGTTGTCTTTTCCTAGTGCTTCCCCACACGCGTGCGCGGGGGGGTAGGGGGGGTCATGTGTACAGGGTTAGTGATGGGAATGAATATGGGTAGCAAGGATGAATTATGTACATGTGTTTATATGTATATGTCTGTGTATGTATATGTATGTATACGTTGAAATGTATAGGTATATATATGTGCGTGTGTGGGCATTTATGTGTATACATGTGTATGTGGGTGGGTGGGCCATTCTTTCGTCTCTATCCTTGCACTACCTTGCTAAAGCGGGAGAACGACAAAGTATAATAAATGAATATATATATATGTATATATATATATATATATATATATATATATATATATATATATATATATATATATATATATATATATATATATATATATATATATATATGTATATATATATATATATATATATATATATATATATATATATATATATATATATATATATATATATATATATATATATATATATATATATATATATATATATATATATATATATATATATATATATATATATGTATATATATATATATATATATATATATATATATATATATATATATATATATATATATATATATATATATATATATATATATATATATATATATATATGTATATATATATATATATATATATATATATATATATATATATATATATATATATATATATATATATATATATATATATATATATATATATATATACATATATATATATATATATATACATACATATATATATATATATATATATATATATATATATATATATATATATATATATATATATATATATATATATATATCCCTGGGGATAGGGGAGAAAGAATACTTCCCACGTATTCCCTGCGTGTCGTAGAAGGCGACTAAAAGGGAAGGGAGCGGGGGGCTGGAAATCCTCCCCTCTCGTTTGTTTGTTTTTTTTTTTTTTTTTTTTTTCCAAAAGAAGGAACAGAGGAGAGGTCCAGGTGAGGATATTCCCTCAAAGGCCCAGTCCTCTGTTCTTAACGCTACCTCGCTATCGCGGGAAATAGCGAATAGTATGAAAAAAAAAAAAAAAAAAGAATATATATATATATATACATATATATATATATATATATATATATATATATATATATATATATATATATATATATATATATATATATATATATATATATATATCTTATATATATATATATATATATATATATATATATATCTTATATATATATATATATATATATATATATATCTTATATATATATATATATATATAAGTATACTTATGTAAGTAGGAGAGATGGCCAGAGAGCGTTATTGGATTACGTGTTAATTGACAGGCGTGCGAAAGAGAGACTTTTGGATGTTAATGTGCTGAGAGGTGCAACTGGAGGGATTTCTGAACATTATCTTGTGGAGGCTAAGGTGAAGATTTGTATGGATTTTCAGAAAAGAAGAGTGAATGTTGGGGTGAAGAGGGTGGTGAGAGTAAGTGAGCTTTGGAAGGAGACCTGTGTGAGGAAGTACCAGGAGAGACTGAGTACAGAATGGAAAAAGGTGAGAACAATGGAAGTAAGGGGAGTGGGGGAGGAATGGGATGTATTTAGGGAATCAGTGATGGATTGCAAAAAAGATGCTTGTGGCATGAGAAGAGTGGGAGGTGGGTTGATTAGAAAGGGTAGTGAGTGGTGGGATGAAGAAGTAAGAGTATTAGTGAAAGAGAAGAGAGAGGCATTTGGACGATTTTTGCAGGGAAAAAATGCAATTGAGTGGGAGATGTATAAAAGAAAGAGACAGGAGGTCAAGAGAAAGGTGCAAGAGGTGAAAAAAAGGGCAAATAAGAGTTGGGGTGAGAGAGTATCATTAAATTTTAGGGAGAATAAAAAGATGTTCTGGAAGGAGGTAAATAAAGTGCGTAAGACAAGGGAGCAAATGGGAACTTCAGTGAAGGGCGCAAATGGGGAGGTGATAACAAGTAGTAGTGATGTGAGAAGGAGATGGAGTGAGTATTTTGAAGGTTTGTTGAATGTGTTTGATGATAGAGTGGCAGATATAGGGTGTTTTGGTCGAGGTGGTGTGCAAAGTGAGAAGGTTAGGGAAAATGATTTGGTAAACAGAAAAGAGGTAGTGAAAGCTTTGCGGAAGATGAAAGCCGGCAAGGCAGCAGGTTTGGATGGTATTGCAGTGGAATTTATTAAAAAAGGGGGTGACTGTATTGTTGACTGGTTGGTAAGGTTATTTAATGTATGTATGACTCATGGTGAGGTGCCTGAGGATTGGCGGAATGCGTGCATAGTGCCATTGTACAAAGGCAAAGGGGATAAGAGTAAGTGCTCAAATTACAGAGGTATAAGTTTGTTGAGTATTCCTGGCAAATTAAATGGGAGGGTATTGATTGAGAAGGTGAAGGCATGTACAGAGCATCAGATTGGGGAAGAGCAGTGTGGTTTCAGAAGTGGTATAGGATGTGTGGATCAGGTGTTTGCTTTGAAGAATGTATGTGACAAATACTTAGAAAAGCAAATGGATTTGTATGTAGCATTTATGGATCTGGAGAAGACATATGATAGAGTTGATAGAGATGCTCTGTGGAAGGTATTAAGAATATATGGTGTGGGAGGCAAGTTGTTAGAAGCAGTGAAAAGTTTTTATCGAGGATGTAAGGCATGTGTACGTGTAGGAAGAGAGGAAAGTGATTGGTTCTCAGTGAATGTAGGTTTGCGGCAGGGGTGTGTGATGTCTCCATGGTTGTTTAATTTGTTTATGGATGGGGTTGTTAGGGAGGTAAATGCAAGAGTTTTGGAAAGAGGGGTAAGTATGAAGTCTGTTGGGGATGAGAGAGCTTGGGAAGTGAGTCAGTTGTTGTTCGCTGATGATAGAGGGCTGGTGGCTGATTCATGTGAGAAACTGCAGAAGCTGGTGAATGAGTTTGGTAAAGTGTGTGGAAGAAGAAAGTTAAGAGTAAATGTGAATAAGAGCAAGGTTATTAGGTAGAGTAGGGTTGAGGGTCAAGTCAATTGGGAGGTGAGTTTGAATGGAGAAAAACTGGAGGAAGTGAAGTGTTTTAGATATCTGGGAGTTGATCTGGCAGCGGATGGAACAATGGAAGCGGATGTGGATCATAGGGTGGGGGAGGGGGCGAATATTCTGGGGGCCATGAAGAATGTGTGGAAGTCGAGAACATTATCTCGGAAAGCAAAAATGGGTATGTTTGAAGGAATAGTGGTTCCAACAATGTTGTATGGTTGCGAGATGTGGGCTATGGATAGAGTTGTGCGTAGGAGGATGGATGTGCTGGAAATGAGATGTTTGAGGACAATGTGGGGTGTGAGGTGGTTTGATCGAATGAGTAACGTAAGGGTAAGAGAGATGTGTGTAAATAAAAAGAGCGTGGTTGAGAGAGCAGAAGAGGGTGTTTTGAAGTGGTTTGGGCACATGGAGAGAATGAGTGAGGAAAGATTGACCAAGAGGATATATGTGTCAGAGGGGGAGGGAACGAGGAGAAGAGGGAGACCAAATTGGAGGTGGAAAGATGGAGTGAAAAAGATTTTTTGTGATCGGGGCCTGAATATGCAGGAGGGTGAAAGGAGGGCAAGGAATAGAGTGAATTGGAGCGATGTGGTATACCGGGGTTGACGTGCTGTCAGTGGATTGAATCAAGGCATGTGAAGCGTCTGGGGCAAACCATGGAAAGCTGTGTAGGTATGTATATTTGCGTGTGTGGATGTATGTATATACATGTGTATGGGGGGGGTTGGGCCATTTCTTTCGTCTGTTTCCTTGCGCTACCTCGCAAACGCGGGAAACAGCGACAAAGTATAATAATAAATAATATAAATAAAATAGAAATATATATATATATATATATATATATATATATATATATATATATATATATATATATATATATATATATATATATATGTATATATATATATATATATATATATATATATATATATATATATATATATATATATATATATATATATATATATATATATATATATATATATATATATATATATATATATATATATATATATATATATATATATATATATATATATATATATATATATATATATATATATATATATATATATATATATATATATATATATATATATATATATATATATATATATATATATATATATATATATATATATATATATATATATATATATATATATATATATATATATATATATATATATATATATATATATATATATATATATATATATATATATATATATACATATATATATATATATATATATATATATATATATATATATATATATATATATATATATATATATATATATATATATATATATATATATATATATATATATATATATATATATATATATATATATATATATATATATGTACATATGTATATGGGCAAATGAGAGTTGGGGTGAGAGAGTATCATTAAATTTTAGGGAGAATAAAAAGATGTTGTGGAAGGAGTAAATAAAGTGCGTAAGACAAGGGAGCAAATAGGAACTTGAGTGAAGGGCGCAAATGGGGAGGTGATAACAAGTAGTGGTGATGTGAGAAGGAGATGGAGTGAGTATTTTGAAGGTTTGTTGAATGTGTTTGATGATAGAGTGGCAGATATGGGGTGTTTTGGTCGAGGTGGTGTGCAAAGTGAGAGAGTTAGGGAAAATGATTTGGTAAACAGAGAAGAGGTAGTAAAAGCTTTGCGGAAGATGAAAGCCGGCAAGGCAGCAGGTTTGGATGGTATTGCAGTGGAATTTATTAAAAAAGGGGGTGACTGTATTGTTGATTGGTTGGTAAGGTTATTTAACGTATGTATGACTCATGGTGAGGTGCCTGAGGATTGGCGGAATGCGTGCATAGTGCCATTGTACAAAGGCAAAGGGGATAAGAGTGAGTGCTCAAATTACAGAGGTATAAGTTTGTTGAGTATTCCTGGTAAATTATATGGGAGGGTATTGATTGAGAGGGTGAAGGCATGTGCAGAGCATCAGATTGGGGGAGAGCATTGTGGTTTCAGAAGTGGTAGAGGATGTGTGGATCAGGTGTTTGCTTTGAAGAATGTATGTGAGAAATACTTAGAAAAGCAAATAGATTTGTATGTAGCATTTATTGATCTGGAGAAGACATATGATAGAGTTGATAGAGATACTCTGTGGAAGGTATTAAGAATATATGGTGTGGGAGGCATGTTGTTAGAAGCAGTGAAAAGTTTTTATCGAGGATGTAAGGCTTGTGTACGTGTAGGAAGAGAGGAAAGTGATTGTTTCTCAGTGAATGTAGGTTTGCGGCAGGGGTGTGTGATGTATCCATGGTTGTTTAATTTGTTTATGGATGGGGTTGTCAGGGAGGTGAATGCAAGAGTTTTGGAAAGAGGGGCAAGTATGAAGTCCGTTGGGGATGAGAGAGCTTGGGAAGTGAGTCAGTTGTTGTTCGCTGATGATTGAGCGCTGGTGGCTGATTCATGTGAGAAACTGCAGAAGCTGGTGACTGAGTTTGGTAAAGTGTGTGAAAGAAGAAAGTTAAGAGTAAATGTGAATAAGAGCAAGGTTATTAGGTACAGTAGGGTTGAGGGTCAAGTCAATTGGGAGGTGAGTTTGAATGGAGAAAAACTGGAGGAAGTGAAGTGTTTTAGATATCTGGGAGTGGATCTGGCAGCGGATGGAAACATGGAAGCGGAAGTGGATCATAGGGTGGGGGAGGGGGCGAAAATTCTGGGAGCCTTGAAGAATGTGTGGAAGTCGAGAACATTATCTCGGTAAGCAAAAATGGGTATGTTTGAAGGAATAGTGGTTCCAACAATGTTGTATGGTTGCGAGGCGTGGGCTATGGATAGAGTTGTGCGCAGGAGGATGGATGTGCTGGAAATGAGATGTTTGAGGACAATGTGTGGTGTGAGGTGGTTTGATCGAGTAAGTAACGTAAGGGTAAGAGAGATGTGTGGAAATAAAAAGAGCGTGGTTGAGAGAGCAGAAGAGGGTGTTTTGAAATGGTTTGGGCACATGGAGAGAATGAGTGAGGAACGATTGACCAAGAGGATATATGTGTCGGAGGTGGAGGGAACGAGGAGAAGTGGGAGACCAAATTGGAGGTGGAAAGATGGAGTGAAAAAGATTTTGTGTGATCGGGGCCTGAACATGCAGGAGGGTGAAAGGAGGGCAAGGAATAGAGTGAATTGGAGCGATGTGGTATACCGGGGTTGACGTGCTGTCAATGGATTGAATCAGGGCATGTGAAGCGTCTGGGGTACACCATCGAAAGCTGTGTAGGTATGTATATTTGCGTGTGTGGACGTATGTATATACATGTGTATTGGGGTGGGTTGGGCCATTTCTTTCGTCTGTTTCCTTGCGCTACCTCGCAAACGCGGGAGACAGTGACAAAGCCAAAAAAAAAAAAAAAAAAAAATATATATATATATATATATATATATATATATATATATATATATATATATATATATATATATATATATATATATATATATATATATATATATATATATATATATATATATATATATATATATATATATATATTCAAGCTAGAAGTTTCAGTTTTCTAAATTGTTTCTTACATTTTTCATATGTATATATACGTATGTGTGTGTGTGTGTATATGTGCGTATGTGTGTGTATGTGTGTGTATATATATAAATATATATATATATATATATATATATATATATATATATATATATATATATATATATATATATATATATATATATATATATATATATATATATATATATATATATTATCCCTGGGGATAGGGGTGAAAGAATCCTTCCCACGCATTCCTCGCTTGTCGTAGAAAGCGACTAGAGGGGACGGGAGTGGGTGGCCAGAAATCCTCCTCTCCTTGTACTTTTTTAACTTTCTAAAATGGGAAACAGAAGAAGGAGTTACGCGGGGAGTGCTCATCCTCCTCGAAGGCTCAGATTGGGGTGCCTAAATGTGTGTGGATGTAACCAAGATGTGAAAAAAGGAGAGATACGTAGTATGTTTGAGGAAAGGAACTTGGATGTTTTGGCTCTGAATGAAACGAAGTTCAAGGGTAAAGGGGAAGAGTGGTTTGGGAAGGTCTTGGGGGTAAAGTCAGGGGTTAGTGAGAAGACAAGAGCAAGGGAAGGAGTAGCAATACTCCTGAATCAGGAGTTGTGGGAGTATGTGATAGAATGTAAGAAAGTAAATTCTCGATTAATATGGGTGAAACTGAAAGTTGATGGAGAGAGATGGGTGATCATTGGTGCAAATGCACCTGGGCATGAGAAGAAAGATCATGAGAGGCAAGTGTTTTGGGAGCAGCTGAATGAGTGTGTTAGTGGTTTTGATGCAGGAGACCGGGTTATAGTGATGGGTGATTTGAATGCAAAGGTGAGTAATGTGGCAGTTTAGGGAATAATTGGTATACATGGGTCGTTCGGTGTTGTAAATGGAAATGGTGAAGAGCTTGTAGATTTATGTGCTGAAAAAGGACTGATGATTGGGAATACCTTGTTTAAAAAGCGAGATATACATAAGTATACTTATGTAAGTAGGAGAGATGGCCAGAGAGCGTTATTGGATTACGTGTTAATTGACAGGCGCGCGAAAGAGAGACTTTTGGATGTTAATGTGCTGAGAGGTGCAACTGGAGGGATGTCTGATCATTATCTTGTGGAGGCTAAGGTGAAGATTTGTATGGGTTTTCAGAAAAGAAGAGTGAATGTTGGGGTGAAGAGGGTGGCGAAAGTAAGTGAGCTAGGGAAGGAGACTTGTGTGAGGAAGTACAAGGAGAGACTGAGTACAGAATGGAAAAAGGTGAGAACAATGGAAGTAAGGGGAGTGGGGGAGGAATGGGATGTATTTAGGGAATCAGTGATGGATTGCGCAAAACATGCTTTTCGCATGAGAAGAGTGGGAGATGGGTTGATTAGAAAGGGTAGTGAGTGGTGGGATGAAGAAGTAAGAGTATTAGTGAAAGAGAAGAGAGAGGCATTTGGACGATTTTTGTAGTGAAAAAATGCAATTGAGTGGGAGATGTATAAAAGAAAGAGACAGGAGGTCAAGAGAAAGGTGCAAGAGGTGAAAAAAAGGGCAAATGAGAGTTGGGGTGAGAGAGTATCATTAAATTTTAGGGAGAATAAAAAGATGTTCTGGAAGGAGGTAAATAAAGTGCGTAAGACAAGGGAGCAAATGGGAACTTCAGTGAAGGGCGCAAATGGGGAGGTGATAACAAGTAGTGGTGATGTGAGAAGGAGATGGAGTGAGTATTTTGAAGGTTTGTTGAATGTGTTTGATGATAGAGTGGCAGATATAGGGTGTTTTGGTCGAGGTGGTGTGCAAAGTGAGAGGGTTACGGAAAATGATTTGGTAAACAGAGAAGAGGTAGTAAAAGCTTTGCGGAAGATGAAAGCCGGCAAGGCAGCAGGTTTGGATGGTATTGCAGTGGAATTTATTAAAAAAGGGGGTGACTGTATTGTTGACTGGTTGGTAGGGTTATTTAACGTATGTATGACTCATGGTGAGGTGCCTGAGGATTGGCGGAATGCGTGCATAGTGCCATTGTACAAAGGCAAAGGGGATAAGAGTGAGTGCTCAAATTACAGAGGTATAAGTTTGTTGAGTATTCCTGGTAAATTATATGGGAGGGTATTGATTGAGAGGGTGAAGGCATGTACAGAGCATCAGATTGGGGGAGAGCAGTGTGGTTTCAGAAGTGGTAGAGGATGTGTGGATCAGGTGTTTGCTTTGAAGAATGTATGTGAGAAATACTTAGAAAAGCAAATAGATTTGTATGTAGCATTTATGGATCTGGAGAAGGCATATGATAGAGTTGATAGAGATACTCTGTGGAAGGTATTAAGAATATATGGTGTGGGAGGCATGTTGTTAGAAGCACTGAAAAGTTTTTATCGAGAATGTAAGGCTTGTGTACGTGTAGGAAGAGAGGAAAGTGATTGGTTCTCAGTGAATGTAGGTTTGCGGCAGGGGTGTGTGATGTCTCCATGGTTGTTTAATTTGTTTATGGATGGGGTTGTTAGGGAGGTGAATGCAAGAGTTTTGGAAAGACGGGCAAGTATGAAGTCTGTTGGGGATGAGAGAGCTTGGGAAGTGAGTCAGTTGTTGTTCGCTGATGATTGAGCGCTGGTGGCTGATTCATGTGAGAAACTGCAGAAGCTGGTGATTGAGTTTGGTAAAGTGTGTGAAAGAAGAAAGTTAAGAGTAAATGTGAATAAGAGCAAGGTTATTAGGTACAGTAGGGTTGAGGGTTAAGTCAATTGGGAGGTGAGTTTGAATGGAGGAAAACTGGAGGAAGTAAAGTGTTTTAGATATCTGGGAGTGGATCTGGCAGCGGATGGAAGCATGGAAGCGGAAGTGGATCATAGGATGGGGGAGGGGGCGAAAATCCTGGGAGCCTTGAAGAATGTGTGGAAGTCGAGACCATTATCTCGGAAAGCAAAAATGGGTATGTTTGAAAGAATAGTGGTTCCAACAATGTTGTATGGTTGCGAGGCGTGGGCTATGGATAGAGATGTGCGCAGGAGGATGGATGTGCTGGAAATGAGATGTTTGAGGACAATGTGTGGTGTGAGGGGGGTGAAAGGAGGGCAAGGAATAGAGTGAATTGGAGCGATGTGGTATACCGGGGTTGACGTGCTGTCAGTTGATTGAATCAGGGCATGTGAAGCGTCTGGGGTAAACCGTGGAAAGCTGTGTAGGTATGTATATTTGCGTGTGTGGACGTATGTATATACATGTGTATGGGGGTGGGTTGGTCCATTTCTTTCGTCTGTTTCCTTGCGCTACCTCGCAAACGCGGGAGACAGCGACAAAGCAAAAAAAAAAAAAAAATACATATATATATATATATATATATATATATATATATATATATATATATATATATATATATCCATGGGAATAGGGGATTAAGAATACTTCCCACGTATTCCCTGCGTGTCGTAGAAGGCTACTAAAAGGGGAGGGAGCGGGTGGCTGGAAATCCTCCCCTCTCGTTTTTTTTTTTAATTTTCCAAAAGAGGGAACAGAGAATTGGGCCAGGTGAGGGTATTCCCTCAAAGGCCCAGTCCTCTGGTCTTAATGCTACCTCGCTAACGCGGGAAATGGCGAATAGTTTAAAAGAAAAGAATATATAAATATATATTTATATTAATTTTATTATTTTGCTTTTTCGCTGTCTCCCGCGTTTGCGAGGTACCGCAAGGAAACAGACGAAACAAATGGCCCAACCCACCCCCATACACATATATATACACACACGTCCACACACGCAAATATGCATACCTATACATCTCAATGTACACATATATATACACACACAGACACATACATATATACCCATGCACACAATTCACACTGTCTGCCTTTATTCATTCCCATTGCCACCTCGCCACACATGGAATTCCATCCCCCTCTCCCCTCATGTGTGCGGAGTAGGGCTAGGAAAAGACAACAAAGGCCTCATTCGTTCACACTCAGTCTCTACCTGTCATGCAATAATGCCCGAAACCACAGCTCCCTTTCCACATCCAGGCACCATACAGCTTTCCATGGGTTACCCCAGACTCTGCACATGCCCTGATTCACTCCATTGACAGCACGTCAAAACCCCGGTATACCACATCGATCCAATTCACTCTATTCCTTGCTCGCCTTTCACCCTCCTGCATGTTCAGGCCCCGATCAAACAAAATCTTTTTCACTCCAACTTTCCACCTCCAATTTGGTCTCCCACTTCTCCTCGTTCCCTCCACCTCCGACACATATATGCTCTTGGTCAATCTTTCCTCACTCATTCTCTCCATGTGCCCAAACCATTTCAAAACACCCTCTTCTGCTCTCTCAACCACGCTCTTTTTATTTCCACACATCTCTCTTACCCTTACATTACTTACTCGATCAAACCACCTCACACCACACAATTTCCTCAAACATCTCATTTCCAGCACATCCACCCTCCTGCGCACAACTCTATCCATAGCCCACGCCTCGCAACCATGCAACATTGTTGGAGCCACTATTCCTTCGAACATACCCATTTTTGCTTTCCGAGATGATGTTCTCGAATTCCACACATTCTTCAAGGGTCCCAGGATTTTCGCCCCCTCCCCCACCCTATGATTCACTTCCGCTTTCATGGTTCCATCCGTTGCCAAATCCACTCCCAGATATCTAAAACACTTTACTTCCTCCAGTTTTTCTCCATTCAAACTTACCTCCCAACTGACTTGACCCTCAACCCTACTGTACCTAATAACCTTGCTCTTATTCACATTTACTCTTAACTTTCTTCTTTCACACACTTTACCAGACTCAGTCACCAGCTTCTGCAGTTTCTCACATGAATCAGCCACCAGCGCTGTATCATCAGCGAACAACACCTGACTCACTTCCCAAGCTCTCTCATCCACAACAGACTTCATTCTTGCCCCTCTTTCCAAAACTCTTGCATTCACCTCCCTAACAACCCCATCCATAAACAAATTAAACAACCATGGAGACATCACACACCCCTGCCGCAAACCTACATTCACTGAGAACCAATCACTTTCCTCTCTTCCTACACGTACACATGCCTTACATCCTCGATAAATACTTTTCACTGCTTCTAACAACTTGCCACCCACACCATATATTCTTAATACCTTCCACAGAGCATCTCTATGAACTCTATCATATGCCTTCTCCAGATCCATAAATGCTATATACAAATCCATTTGCTTTTTTAAGTATTTCTCACATACATTCTTCAAAGCAAATATATATATATATATATATATATATATATATATATATATATATATATATATATATATATATATATATATATATATATATATATATATATATATATATATATATATATATATATATATCAATTCATCATTTGGATATCAATTCATCAGACAAGGGTAGCTGGATGTTTGATCACTACCTTGTGGAGGCGAAGTTGAAGATTTGTAGAGGTTTTCAGAAAAGAAGAAAAAGTGTTGAGGAGTTATGAGTGATGAGAGAAAGTGAACTTAGAAAGGAAAATTGTTTGAGGAAGTACCAATAGTGGTTGAGTGCATAATGGCAAAAGGTGAGAGCAAACGACATAAGGGAAGTAGGAGAGGAATTAGATGTATTTTGGGAAGCTGTGATATCTTGGACAAGAGAAGTATTTGGCATGAGAAAGGTGGGAGGTAGACAGATTACATAGGGTAGTGAGAGGTGAGAGGAAGAGGCATGATTATTATTAAAAGAGAAGAGAGAGGCGTTTGGACGATTTTTGTAGGGAAGTAGTGCAAGTGATGTATAAATGAAAGCGGCAGAAGGTCAAGAGAAAGGAGCAAGAGATGGAGAGGAAGGGAAATGTGAGTTGGGGTGAGAGAGTATTATCAAATTTCAGAGAGAATAAAAAGATGTTTTGGAAGGAGGTAAATCAAGAGCAAAAGACAAGAGACCAAATTCTGAAGCGGAAAATGAGGACGTAGTAACAAGTAGGGATGAAGAGAGGAGATGGAGTGAGTTTTTTGAAGGTTTGTTGAATATGTTTGATGATAGAGTAGCAGATATAGGAAGTTTTGGTCGGGGTTTGGCGCGAAGTGAGAGGGTCAGGGAAAATGGTTTAGTAAACGGAGGGGAGGTAGTGAAAGCTTTGTGGAAGATGAAAGCCGGCATGGCGGCGGGTTTGGATGGTACTGCAGTGGAAGTCATTGGAAAAAGAGGGTGACTGTGTACTTGATTGGTTGGTAAGGATATTCAGTGTATGTATGGATCATGGTGAAGTGCCTGAGGATTGGCAGATTCCATGCATGATGCCATTGTACAAAGGCAAGGGGATTAACGGTGAGCGTTCAAATTACAGAGGTATAAGTTTGTTGAGTATTCCTGGAAAATTATATGGGATGTTAATGATTGAAGGGGTAAAGTCATGTATAGAGCATCAGACTGGGGAAGAGAAATGTATTTTAGATATGGTAGAGGATGTGTGAATCAGGCGTTTGCTTTGAAAAATGTATGTGAGAAATACTTAGAAAGACAGATGGATTCGTATGCAGCATTTATGAACCTGGCGAGGGTATATGACTGGGTTGATAGAGATGCTCGGTGAAAGTTTTCATGAGTATATGGTGAGGGAGGTAAGTTGCTAGAAAAAGTGAAAAGTTTTTACTAAGGATGTAAAGCAAGTTTACGAGTAGGAAGAGAGGAAAGTGATAAGTTCCCAGTGAATGTAGGGTTACGGCAGGGGTGTATGATGTCTCCATAGTTGTTTGATTTGTTCATGGATGGGGTGGTTGGCGAGGTGAATGCAAGAGTTGTGGAGACAAGACTAACTATGCAGTCTATAGTGGATGAAATGTCTTAAGAAGTCAGTTGTTGTTCCCTGATGATACACTGCTGGTAGTTGATTCGAGTGAAAAACTTCAGAAGCTGGAGATTCAGTTTAGTAAAGTATGTAAAAGAAGAAAGTTGAGAGTAAATGTGAATAAGAGCAAGGTTATTAGGTTCAGTAGCGTTGAGGGAGAAGTTAATTGGGAGGTAAGTTTGGAAGGAGAAAAACTGGAGGAAGCAAAGTGTTTTTGATATCTGGGAGTAGGCTTAGCAGCTGATGGAACCATAGAAGCGGAACTGAGTCACAGGGTAGAGGAGGGGGGACGAAGGTTCTGGGAGCGATGAAGAATGTGTGGAAGGCGAGAGCGTTATCTCAAAGAGCAAAAATGAGTATGTATGAAGGAATAGTGGTTAGAACAATGTTATATGGTTGCGAGGCATAGGCTATAGATAGGTCTGTGCAGAGGAGCGTGGATGTGCTGGAAATGAAATGTTTGAGGACAATATGTGGCATGAGGTGGTTTAATCGAGAAAGTAATGAAAGGGAAGAAAGATGTGTGGGTGGCAATTAAATGAGTATGGTTGAGAGAGCAGAAGAGGTGTCTTGAAATGGTTTGGACATATAGAGAGAATGACTAAGTCAGGATTCACAAAGAGGATATATGTTTTAAAGGTGGAGGGATCAAGGATAAACGGTAGACCAAATTGGACCTGTAAGAAAGGAGTGAAAAAGATTTTGAAACATCGGTGCCTGAACATACAGGAGGGTGAAAGGCGTGCAAGGAGTAGAGTGAATTGGAACGATGTGGTATACCGGGATCGACGTGCTGCCAATGGATTGAACCAGGGCACTTGAAACGTCTGGGGTAAGCCATGGAGAGGACTGTAGGGCCAGCCTGGACGTGGAAAGTATGCTGTGGTTTCGGTGCATTACACATCTCCCTCTCATATCACCACTACTTGTTATTACCTCCACATTAGCCGTCTTCACCGATTTTCTCATTTGTTCTCTTGTCTTACGCACTTTATTTACCTTCTTCAAAAATATCTTTTCATTCTCCATAAAATTTAATGATACTCTCTCCCCCCAACCCTCATTTGCCCACTTTTTTTCACCTCTTGCACCTTTTCTCTCGACCTCTTGTCACTTCATTTTATATATCACAATTTTGCACGTGATCAAGAATATTCCTATGAGTACACTGTGAAAATAAGACACCATCAGTTCTCCAGTGCACTTTCGTGTAATCATATCATCAGAGGAGATACAAGAAAGAAATACAACATTCAGTTGATATATAACGAAGAGACGTAGGTAGGACGCTATTTGGTATACACAATTTTCTCTAGGATAATCACGTGTTTACCAAATGTATACACATAAACTCCCATATTCACTTATATACATATATATATACATTTCAACGTAAATACAAACATGTACATACATAGGCATATACGTATACACGCATTTAACACATTCATAATTGCTGTCTTCATCCATTCCCATCGGTTCCCTGCCATATACGGTATAGCATCAAGACAACCCCCAACCCCTGGACCAAAATCAATGAGGTAGAGCCAAGAAAAGACAACAAAGGCCACATTCGTTCACACACAATCTCTACCCTTCATGTATAATGCACCAAAATCACAGCTCCCTTTCCACATCCAGGCTCCACAAAACTTTCCATGGTTTACCCCACACGTTTCACATGCCTTGGTTCAATCCATTGACAGCAAGTGTACCCCGATATACCACATCGTTCCAATTCAATCTATTCCTTGCACGCCTTTCACCCTCCTCCATGTATAGGCCCCGATCGCTCAAAATTTTTTTACTTAATCCTTCCAACTCCAATTTGGTCTCACACTTCTCCCCGTTTTCTCCACCTCTGACACATATATACTCTTTGTCAATCTTTCCTTACTCATTATCTCCATGTGACCTAACCATTTCAACACACCCTCTTCTGCTCTCTCAACCACACTCTTTTTATTACCACATATCTCTCTTTTTTTTTTTAAATTTTCCAAAAGAAGGAACAGAGAAGGGGGCCAGGTGAGGATATTCCCTCAAAGGCCCAGTCCTCTGTTCTTAACGCTACCTCGCTATCGCGGGAAATGGCGAATAGTATGAAAAAAAGAAAAAAATCTCTCTTACCCTTTCATTGCTTACGCGATCAAACTACCTAACACCACATACAGTCCTCAAGAGTCTCATTTCCAACACATCCACCCTTCTTCGCACAACCCTATCTATAGCCCACGCCTCGCAACCTCCCATTTGACTTGTCCCTCAACCCTACTGTACCTAATAACCTTCCTCTTATTCACATTCACTACCAGCATTCTTCTTTCACACACTTTACCAAACTCAGTCACCAACTTCTGCAGTTTCTCACCCGATTCAGCCACCAGTCCTGTATCATCGATAAACAAATCATACAACCATAGCGACACCACACACTTCTGCCGCCAACCGACATTCTCTGAGAATCAATCACTTTCCTCTCTTCCTACTTGTACACATGCCTTACATCCTCGATAAAAACTTTTCACTGCTTCTACAAACTTGCACCTCTTAACATATGTTCTTAATACCCTCCGCAGAGCATCTCAATCAGCTCTGTCATATGCCTTCTCCAGATCCATAAATACTACATACAAATCCATTTGCTTTTCTAAGTATTTCTCACATACATTCTACAAAGCAAACAGCTGCTCTACTCATCCTCTACCACTTCTGAAACCACAGTGCTCTTCCCCAATCTGATGCTCTGTACATGCCTTCACCCTCTCAATCAGTACCCTCCCATATGATTTCCCAGGAATACTTAACAAATATATACCTCTGTAATCTGAACACTCACCTTTATTCCCTTTGCGTTTGTACAATGGCACTATGCAGGCATTACGAAAATCGTTAGGCACTTCACCATGAGCCAAACATACATTAAATATCCTTACCAACCAGTCAACAACACAGTCAACCCCTTTTTAAATAAATTCCACTGCAATGCCATCCAAACCCGCCGCCTTCGAGGCTTTCATCCTCCGCAAAGCTTTCACTACCTCCTCTCTGATTACCAAATCATTCTCCCTGACCCTCTCACTTCGCACACCACCTCGACCAAGACGCCCTATATCTGGCACTCTACCATCTAAGACATTCAGCATACCTTCAAAATACTCTCTCCATCTCCTTCTCACATTACCACTACTTGTTTTTACCTCCCCATTAACACCCTTCACCGATGTTCCCACTTGTTCTCTTGTCTTACAACTTTATTTAACTCTTTCCAAAACATATCTTTATTCTTCCTAAAATTTAATGATACTCTCTCACCCAAACTCTCATTTGCCCTCTTTTTCACCTCTTCCACCTTTCACTTGACCTCCTGCCTCTTTCATACATCTCCCACTCATTTGCACTATTTCCCTGCAAAAAGTCCAAATGCCTCTCTCTTTTCATTCACTAATAATCTTACTTCCTCATCCCACTACTCACTACCCTTTCTAAACTACCCACCTCCCACGCTTCCGATGACACAAGCATTTTTTGCGCAAGCCATCACTGCCTCCCTAAATACATACCATTCCTCTCCCACTCCCATTACGTCCTTAGAACTCACCTTTTTCCATTTTGCACTCGGTCTCTCCTTTCACATCCTCAAACAAGTCTCCTTCCCAAGCTCAATTACTCTCACTGCTCTCTTCACCCTATTATTCTTCACTTCTGAAAATCTGTAGAACTCGTCAGCTTCCCCTCCACCAAATAATGATCAGACATCCCTCCAACTGCACCTCTCAGCAAAATAACATCCAAACCTCTCTTTCACGCGCCTAGCAGGAAACACGTAATCCAATAACGCTCTCTGGCCATCTCTCCTACTTACATACGTATACTTATGTATATCTCCCTTTTTGAACCAGTTATTCCCAATCATCAGTCCTTTTCCAGCACATAAATCTAAAAGCTGTTCACCATTTCCATTTACAACACTAAACACTCTATGAACACCAATTATTCCCTCAACTGCCACATCACAAACCTGTGCATTCAAATCACCCATCACTATAACCCGGTCCCGTACATCAAAACTACTAACACACTCACTCGGCTGCTCCCAAAACACTTGCATTTCATGATCTTTCTATTCATGCATAGGTGCATATGCACCAATAATCACCCATCTCTCTCCATCCACTTTCAGTTTTACCCATATCAATCTAGAGTTTACTTTCTTACAATCTATCACATACTCCCACAACGCCTGTTTCAGGAGTAGTGCTACTCCTTCCCTTGCTCTTGTCCTCTCACCAACCCCTGAATTTACCCCAATAATATTCACAAACCACTCTTCCAATTTACCCTTGAGCTTCGTTTCACTCAGAGCCAAAACATTCAGATTCCTTTCCTTAAACATCCTACGTATTTCTCCCTTATTCTCATCTTAGTTACATCCACACACAATTAGACACCCCAATCTAAGCCATCGAGGAGGATGAGGACTCCCCCATGTGGCTCCTTCTCCTGTCCCCGTTTGGAGTATTAGAATACAAGGAGGGGAGGATTTCTATCCCCCGCTCCCGTATCCTTTAGGAGCCTTCTTCGACACGTTGGAAATGCGTGAGAAGTAATATTTCTCTTCTATCGTCAAGGAATATATATATATATATATATATATATATATATATATATATATATATATATATATATATATATATATATATATATATATATATATATATATATATATATATATATATATATATATATATATATATATATATATATATATATATATATATATATATATATATATATATATAT
>NC_092231.1:47651784-47659430 GCF_036320965.1 Panulirus ornatus
GTGTGGGCTATGGATAGAGTTGTGCGGAGGAGGGTGGATGTGCTGGAAATGAGATGTTTGAGGACAATATGTGGTGTGAGGTTGTTTGATCAAGTAAGTAATGTAAGGGTAAGAGAGATGTGTAGAAATAAAAAGAGTGTGGTTGAGAGAGCAGAAGAGGGAGTTTTGAAATGGTTTGGTCACATGGAGAGAATGAGTGAGGAAAGATTGACCAAGACGATATATATGTTAGAGGTGAGGGAACGAGGAGAAGTGGGGGACTAAATTGGAGGTGGAAAGACAGAGTGAAAAGGATTTTGAGTGATCGGAGCCTGAACATGCAGGAGGGTGGAAGGCATGCAAGGAATAGAGTGAATTGGAACGATGTGGTATAACGGGGTCGGCGTGCTGTCAATGGATTGAACCAGGGCATGTGAAGCGTCTTGGGTAAACCATGGAAAGTTCTGTGGGGCCTGGAAGTGGAAAGGGAGCTGTGGTTTCGGTACATTATTACATGACAGCTAGAGACTGAGTGTGAACGAAAGTGGCCTTTGTTGTCCTTTCCTAGCGTTACCTCGCACAAATGAGGGGGGAGGGGGTTGTTATTCCTTGTGTCGCGAGGTGGCGGTTGGAATAGATAAAGGTAGACAGTATGAATTATGTACATGTGTATATATGTATATTTCTGAGTTTGTGTATGTATATGCATACATTGAGATGTATAGGTATGTACATTTGCGTGTGTGGACGTGTATGTATATACATGTGTATGTGGGTGGGTTGGGGTATTCTTTCGTCTGTTTCTTTGCGCTACCTCGCTAACGCGGGGGACAGCGACAAAGCAAAATACATTAAACAGATAGAATAAAGAAAGAAGTTTTGTAAGGAGGTAATTTAAGTGCGTAAGACAAGAGAACAAAAGGGAATATCGTTGAAGGGGGCTAATTGGAAGGTGATAAGAAGTAGTATTGATGTTGGAAGGAGATGGAGTGAGCATTTTGAAGGTTTGTTGAATCTTTTAAATGATAGTGTGGCAGATATAGGGTGTTTTGGGCGATGTGGTGTGGGAAATGAGAGGGTGGGAGAGAATGATTTGGTAAGCAGAGAAGAGGTAGTAAAACCTTTTTTCAGAAGATGAAAGTAGGGAAGGCAGCGGGTTTGAATGGTATTTCAGCAGAATTTATCAAGACATGTATGACTCATGGTGAGGTGCCTGAGGATTAGCGGAATGAGTAAATAGTGTCATTGTACAAATGCAAAGCGTATAAAGATAAGTGCTCAAATTACAGAGGGATAAGTTTGTTGAGTATTCATGGGAAATTATATGGAAGGGTATTGATTGAAATGGTTAAAGGAATGTACAGAGAATCAGGTTGTGGAAGAGTATTCTGGTTTTAGAGGTGGTAGAAGATGTGCGGAGGAGGAATTTGCTTTCAAAAATGTATGTTGGAAATACTTAGAAAAACAAATGGATTTGTATTTGTGGCTGGTTGGCGACAGAAATGGATGAAGGCAGCAAGTATAAAAATGTACATATGTATGTGCGTTTATCCCTGGGGATAGGGGAGAAAGAATACTTACCACGCATTCCTCAGGTGTCGTAGAAGGCGACTAAAGGGGACGGGAGCGGGGGGCTAAAAACCCTCCACTCCTTGTATTTTAACTTTCTAAAAGAGGAAACAGAAAAAGAGTCACACGAGGAGCGCTCATCCACCTCGAAGGCTCTGATTGGGGTATCTAAATGTGTGTGAATGAAACCAAGATGAGAAAAAAGGAGAGATAGGTAGTATGTTTGAGGAAAGGAACCTAGATGTTTTGGCTCTGAGTAAAAAAAAAGCTCAAAGTTAAAAGGGAAAGTGGTTTGGGAATGTTTTGGGAGTAAAGCCAGGGTTACTCCTGAAGCCGGAGTTGTGGGAGTATGTGATAGTCTGTAAAAAGGTAAGTTCTAGGTTGGTGAGAGGACGAGAGCAATGGGAAGGAGTAGCACTACTCCTGAAACAGGAGTGGTGGGAGTATGGGATAGAGTGTACGAAAGTAAACTCTAGATTGATACGGGTAAACTGAAAGTTGTTGGAGAGAGATGGGTGATTATTGGTGCATATGCACCTGGGCATGAGAAGAAAGATTATGAGAGGCACGTGTTTGGGAGCAGCTAAATGAGCTTGTTAGTAGCTTTGATGCACGAGACCGGGCTATACTTCAGGGTGATTTGAATGGAAAGATGAGTATTGTGGCAGTTGATGGAATAATTAGTGTACATAGGGTGTTTAGTATTGTAAATTGAAATAGTGAAGAGCTTGTAGATTTGTGTGCTGATATAGGACTGGTAATTGGAAATACCAGGTTTAAAGATATATATATATATATATATATATATATATATATATATATATATATATATATATATATATATATATATATATATATATATATATATATATATATATATATATATATATATATATATATATATATATACGTATGTAAGTAGGAGAGATGGCTAGAGAGCGTTATTGGATAACATGTTAATTGATAGGAGAGCGAAAGAGAGACTATTGGATGTTAATGTGCTGAGAGGTGGAACTGGAGGCATGTCTGACTATTATCTTGTGGAGGCGAAGTTGAAGATTTGTGGAAGTTTTCAGAAAAGGAGAGAGAATGTTGGGGTGAAGAGAGTGGTGAGAATAAGTAAGCTTGGGAAGGACACTTCTGTGAAGAAGTACCAGGTGAGACTGAGTGCAAAATGGAAAAAGGTGAGAGCAAAGGATGTAAAGGGAGTGGGAGGAATGGGATGTATTTAGGGAAGCTGTGATGGCTTGCAAAAAAGATGCGTGAGGCATGAGAAGCGTGGGAGGTGGGCATGCTAGAAAGGGTAGTGCGTGGTGAGATTAGGAAGTAGTAAGTTTATTAGTGAAAGAGGAGAGAGAGGCATTTGCACGAGTTTTGCAGGGAAATAGTGTAAATGACTGGGAGATGTATAAAAGAAAGAGGCAGGAGGTCAAGAGAAAGGTGCAAGAGGTGAAAAAGAGTGCAAATGAGAGTTGGGGTGGAGGAGTATCATTAAGTATTAGGGAAGAGAGAAAGATGTTTTGGAAAGAATTAAATAAAACACGTACGACAGGAGAACAAATGGGAATATTTGTGAAGAGGGCTAATTGGGAGGTGATAGCAAATAGTGTTGATATTGGAAGGAGATGAAGTGAGAACTTTGAAGGTTTATTGAATACATTAGATGATAGTGTGGCAGATATAGGGTGGTTTGGTCGAGGTAGTGCGCGAAGTAAGAAGGTCGGGGAGAATGATTTGGTAAACATAGAATAGGTAGTAAAACCTTTGCAGATGATGAAAGTTGGGAAGGCAGCGGTTTTGAATAGTATTTCAGTGGAATTTATTGAAAAAGGGGGGTGACTGTGTTGTTGACTAGATCGTAATGACTTTTAAAGTATGTATGACTAATGGTGAGTGCCTGATGATTGGCGGAATGCATGCATAGTGTCATTGTACAAAAGGAAAGGGGGTAAAGGTAAGTGCTCAAATTACAGAGGGATAAGTTTGTTGAATATTCATGGGAAATTATATGGAAGGGTATTGATTAAAAGGAATGTACAGAGAATCAGACTGGAGAAGAGAAGTCTGGTTTCAGAGATGGTAGAAGATGTGCGGACCAGGAGTTTGCTTTGAAAAATGTATGTTAGAAATACTTAGAAAAACAAATGGATTTGTATTTGTGGCTGGGTGGCGACAGAAATGGATGAAGGCAGTAAGTATGAAAATGTACATATGGATATATGTTTATCCCTGGTGATAGGGGAGAAAGAATACTTACCACGCATTCCTCACGTGTTGTAGAAGGCGACTAAAGGGGAAGGAAGCGGGGACTAAAAACCTTCCACTTCTTGTATTTCAATTTTCTAAAAGAGGAAACAGAAGAAGGAGTCACGCGAGGAGCGCTCATCCACCTCGAAGGCTCAGATTAAAGTGTATAAATGTGTGTGGATGTAACTAATATGAAAAAAAAGGAGAGGTAGGTAGTATGTTTGAGGAAAGGAGCCTGGATGCTTTGGCTCTGAGTAAAACAAATCTCAAAGGTAAAGGATAAGAGTGGTTTGGGAATGTTTTGGAAATAAAGTAAGGGTTGCTCTTGAAGCAGGAGTTGTGGGAGTATGTGATAGTCTATAAAAAGGTAAATTCTAGGTTGGTGAGAGTACAGTAGTAAGGAAAAGGAGTAGCACTACTCCTGAAACAGGAGTGGTGGGAATATGGGACAGAATGTACGAAAGTGAACTTTAGATTGGTATGGGTAAAACTGAAAGTGGATGGAGAGAGATGGGTGATTATTGGTGCATATGCACCTGGCCATGAGAAGAATAATGTCGAGAGGCAAGCGTTTGTGAGCAGCTAAATAAGTGTGTTAGTAGCTTTGATGCACGAGACTGGGCTATACTGACGGGTGATTTGAATGGAAAGGTGAGTATTGTGGCAGTTGATGGAATAATTAGTGTACATGGGGTGTTCAGTATTGCAAATTGAAATAGTGAAGAGCTTGTAGCTTTGTGTGCTGAAAAAGGACTGGTGATTGGAAATACCAGGTTTAAAAAGAGAGATATACATTAGTATACGTATGTAAGTAGGAGAGATGGCTAGAGAGCGTTATTGGACTACGTGTTGATTGATAGGCGAGCGAGAGACCATTAGATGTCAATGTGCTGAGATGCGCAACTGGAGGGATCTCTGACTATTATCTTGTGGAGTCGAAGTTGAAGATTTTTGGAAGTTTTCAGAAAAGGAGAGAGAATGCTGGGGTGAAGAGAGTGGTGAGAATAAGTAAGCTTAGGAAGGACACTTCTGTGAAGAAGTACCAGGTGAGACTGAGTTCAAAATGGAAAAAGGTGAGACCAAAGGATGTAAAGGGAGTGGGGAGGAATGGGATGTATTTAGGGAAGCTGTGATGGCTTGCACAAAAGATACGTGTGGTATGAGAAGCGTGGGAGGTGGGGAGGTTAGAAAGGGTAGTGCGTGGTGGGATTAGTAATTAGTAAATTTATTAGTGAAAGAAGAGGGAGGCATTTGGACGAGTTTTGCAGGGAAATAGTGTGAATGACTGGTAGATGTATAAGATAAAGAGGCAGGAGGTCAAGAGAAAGGTGCAAGAGGTGAAAAAGAGTGCAAATGAGAGTTGGGGTGGAGGAGTATCATTAAATATTAGGGAAAATGGAACGATGTTTTGGAAAGAGTTAAATAAAATACGTAAGACAGGAGAACAAATGGGAGTCTCCTTGAAGGAGGCTGATTGGGAGGTGAAGGCAAATAGTGTTGATGTTGAAAGGAGATGGAGTGAGTACGTTGAAGGTTTGTTGAATACATTAGATGATAATGTGGTAGATATAGGGTGCTTTGGTCGAGGTGGTGTGCGAAGTAAGAAGGTCGGGGAGAATGATTTGGTAAACCGAGAAGAGGTAGTAAAAGCTTTGCAGAAGATGAAAGTTGGAAAGCCAATGGGTTTGAAAGGTATTGCAGTGGAATTTATTAAAAAAGGGGGTGACTGTGTTGTTGACTGGTTGGTAAGGATATTTGATGTCATGTATGACTCATGATGAGGTGCCTGAGGATTGGCGGAATGCATGCATAGTGTCATTGTACAAAAGAAAAGGGGATAAAGGTGAGTGCTCAAATTACAGAGGGATAAGTTTGTGAGTATTCATGGGATATTATATGGAAGGGTATTAACTGAGAGGGGTAAAGGAATGTACAGAGAATCAGATTGGGGAAGAGTAGTCGGGTGTCAGAAGTGGTAGAAGATGTGCGGATCAGGAGTTTGCTTTAAAAGTTGTATATTAGAAATACTTTAGAGATAGCAGAAGTGAAATCATTTGTGGGTGGGGCTAGAGTTGCCCCGTATCTAGGTTGTTTGTTTTGAACTTAAATCTGAAACGTCTGATAAATGGATGAGCTAAAGATGGAAGTTTCATGGAATTCACCATGATCAAAACGAGAGGAAAATCCTACTAAACCAGCTTTATGTACTATCTCACCCTATGCAGCACCATCCCACCCTCTGTTGCACTTTACTGTCATTATAGTGTCAGGAATGTGAAAATGGAATGTTATATGTGTCGTGCTCTAATTATACAGTAATAATACATTTCTCTAAGCGGATTTTGAAAGAATCTATGGTCTCGGCGTTTGCAAGGTTTGATGGTAACTTATTCCAACGATCAATGTACCCATTTGCAAAGAAACTTTTTCCCTCAACAGTATTACATCTTTCACCTTTAAGCTTAATTTCATTTGTCTTGCTTACTGTATATTCCTGTATTTCATACAGACGTTTTTGAATTACGTTGTCGAACTTATCTAAGATTTTGAAAACTTGTATTAAGTCACCACGAAGAGTTGTGTTTGTTTTCAGCGACAAGAGAATTAATCTTATGTTTACTCCGTGCTTTAAGTTTCTTTGTGCTTGTTCCAGTTTTCCATCACTTTTACTCTAGGTCAGGTTCTGGAGCTGAACTGCATATTCAAATTACGGTGTTATTAGTGCATCAGAAAATGTTAGAATTTTCTGTGATGTTTTGTAGCTGATATTTTTAGCTGTCAAGTCTAACATTTGCCTTCTGTTTTTACTTGCTGCTGGGCACTGTCTACTATACTTCAGATTATCAGCAGTAACTACTCTAAGATCCTTTTCATGCACTTTTGCTAGCAAGTTTCCAATTATTTTATAGCATACTATCATACTCTTTTCACTAAAGTGCATAAATCAACATCTGTCTGCAATGATTTTCATCAGCCCTTTGTCTTACCTCTCTCCTAATCTGTTAAGACCTCTGAATTTGATCACAGTCCTGTCCATCTGCAGCTTTACTTTCTAATTTTGTATCATCAGCAGATCTGGAGATCTTAGATAAGAGACCCAATTCTAGATCATTTATATATGTTACGAAAAAACTGGGACCAAGGACTGATCCCTGTAGCACGCCACTTGTCATGTCTGAGGCTTTGCCATTTAAGCAAATTTGCTGCTTGCTGTGGGTGAGCCAGTAACTTATCTATTACGTCGACTGTTTCTTGTGATTTTGAATTACACAACAATCTCTCATGTGACGACTTATGGAACTCTGTTTGAATTTAAGACATGTTTCATCAGAATAGACTTTTGTTCCAGCTGCAATATATGAAATTGAAAATCTCCAGTAAATTTGATCTACATAATCTTTTGTTGCGGAGGTCATGCTGGTTGTCTGTAATTATTTTGTGATCTTCCAGAAATTTCAAGATTTTGCCTTATTTTTTGCATCGTTTTACGTAGAGCTGACATGAGGCTAACTGGAAGGTAATTCAAGGCACATTTCCTCTCTCCTTTGTTATCTATAGAGTGATGTTCGCCAAATATCCATTAATTTCGTATCTTATCTTCCGTTAGTGACTTATTGAATATATTTGTTATGGTAGACATTAATTGTAAAGTAAACTCCTTCAGAAATCATGGGACCAGGTTGTCTAGGCCAGAGGATGTGCTTAGGTTTAGTTGTTCTAAAGGATATAGTGCTTCATAACGTTTAATTTCCCTTACCTTTAACTTTTCCACATCAGTTCTTTATGGTTATGGCGGCGTCATGCATGCTTCATATTCCACTATACATACGAAGTTGAAGGAATTATGTAGT
>NC_092231.1:47659530-47704530 GCF_036320965.1 Panulirus ornatus
ATAATATAATATATATATATATATATATATAATATATATATATATATATATATAATATGTCTGATTGGCCAACGAAGCTTAACTTGATAAGAGTATGTAATTCTGCTCAGCAGTTTTTTGAGCTGTCACCGACTTTTCTGCTGCACATTAGCCTTCTACTGTCCTCGTTAACGCTGTCGTTTATACAGTGTATTTCTGACATTTTACAGAGTACATCTGAATTAAGAAGAAAAAAAACATATGTCTATACCACTTTTAAAGGTATTCATAGTCTTTGCATTCACTACGTCTGACAGTAACTTAATTTAGTGCTTTTTCCTCGTCCGTACTATATCTTTTAGTTTTGTGCCATTCCTTTTGTCCTGGTAACTGTGTTTTCTTGTATTTCGAAAAGATGTTCGTGATTTACGTTATCGAGCTTGTTCAGTATTTTCAACACTTGGATTAAGTCGCCACGAAGTCTACGTTTTTCAAGGAAGAAAAGATCCAATCGTTTTAACATTTCTTTATATGCCAGATTTCAAAGGGATGGGATCAATTTTGACATACGTCTTTGTACTTGCTCTAATTTTTCCTCGTCTTTTTTTTATAGTTTGAAGGCCAAATCTGACCTGCATATTCAAGGGTGGTCTTACTAGTGAATTATAAAGTGCGATAATTGTTTCTGGTGTCCTGTAATCTATGTTCCCTGCCATGAAAACTAACATTTGGTTGCCTTTTGTACCTGCTGCTTGACACTGTTTAGCGTACTTCAGATTGTTGCTAATGATAACTACAAGGTCCATTTCTTCATTTACCTCAGCTATAGTTTCCTAATGTTTTGTAGTCGTAGCATATGTTGTCTCAAAATTGTATAACGTGACACTTGTCTACATTAAACTTCATTTGTCATTTGTCTGACCACTCAGTTAGTTAAGATCTCTTTGAATCATTATGCAACCCGCTTGTTCACAGCTCTAACTCCTAGTTTAGCTTGGCCACCAAATGTGGATATCTCAGATATGAGACCGAGTTTTAGGTCATTAATGTACATTTTGACAAGATTGGGCGTAGGGCCGACACCTGTGGTACACCATTCGTTACGTTTAGCCATCTATGGCTCTGCCATTTAATACTACACGCTGCTTTCTTCCGGTAAGCCAATCTCTTATCCATATACAAAGTTCTTCACCAATTCTTTTTGCTTTGAGTTTATGTAAAAGACTCTTGTGAGGTATTTCATCGAAAACCTTTTGGAAATCTAGATACACTACATCAGACGGTAATGTTTCGTCCCAAATCTGATAAATAACATTAAAGAATTCCATTTAATTCGTCAAGCAGGATCTTCTATGGCGGAAACCGTGTTAGTCGTCTGACAGAGTTTTGTTTCTGGATACGTGACAATTTCATCTCGTATTATTTTTCCATCATTTTATCTAACACTAAAGTAAGGCTAATTAGGCGGTAGTTTAAGGCACACATCATGTCTCCTTTTATAGATATATATATATATATATATATATATATATATATATATATATATATATATATATATATATATATATATATATATATATATATATATATATATTTCTTTCTTTCTTTCAAACTATTCGCCATTTCCCGCATTAGCAAGGTAGCGTTAAGAACAGAGGACTGGGCCTTTGAGGGAATATCCTCACCTGGCCCCCTTCTCTGTTCCTTCTTTTGGAAAATTAAAAAAGAAAAAAAAAAAAAAGAGAGGGGAGGATTTCCAGCCCCCCGCTCCCTCCCCTTTTAGTCGCCTTCTACGACACGCAGGGAATACGTGGGAAGTATTCTTTCTCCCCTATCCCCAGGGATAATATATATATATATATATATATATATATATATATATATATATATATATATATATATATATATATATATATATATATATATATATATATATAGGAGTAACATTTCCTAGTTTCCAGTCAGATGCCACCTGACCATCTGACACAGATTTCTTGAATATTTTTGTTATGGGGTATATCAGCTGTCGCCTGACCTCCTTTAAAGATCTTGAAGCTAAGTTATCTGAGCCGCTGGACTTGTTAGGATTTAACTGGTCCAGGTAATTAAGTACTTCAGAGTTCTTTTTTTCTCTTCATCAGATCCTTTAAACATTTTCATTGGTTATGGTATTCTAGATATTTCTTCAATTGTGAATACGGAGAGAGAGAGAGAGAGAGAGAGAGAGAGAGAGAGAGAGAGAGAGAGAGAGAGAGAGAGAGAGAGAGAGAGAGAGAGAGAGAGAGAGAGAGAGAGAGAGAGAGAGAGAGAGAGAGAGAGAGAGAGAGAGAGAGAGAGAGAGAGAGAGAGAGAGAGAGAGAGAGAGAGAGAGAGAGAGAGAGAGAGAGAGAGAGTCTACGATGTAGCAATTTAGCACTATCTCCAAAAAATCATTGCACTAGTACAAGTACTTCCTTACACAGAAAAGTAATAGCTATAACACTGGTCAAGAAAACTTTGATTCATTTCGTCACATAAATCAAAATAGGTGAACCTTATAGTAATTCTTACGCTTAATTCAAAGTTGTCTTTAGAATTTTTCTATCAGGCATGGTTTTTAAATCAGTGGGTAATTGAATCTTACAGTAAGTGGATATTACTCATTCATCAATAATGCTGGTATTAAACTTCAGAAACTTACCTCTAGAATGTAGTAGTGCACGATTTTCGGCTATATTTGGCGTCAGGAACATCCCTCTTCAGTGTCCAACAGTAATCTGCCAAAATAGAGGGGCTCCACTTTCCTTGGTACTGCATTTCTATGTCCAAAATATGCCTGGTAAAATCTTTCGCCTTGCTCATCATTGACTGCCACAAGATTTTCCGGGAAAAAGTCTAAATGCGAGTCCAAAAAGTGACTTTGTAGACTCATATTACACCCCAGAGCCTTATATGAAGTAAACAGAACTTTTAAAACATCACAGTAATTTTCTGATCTGTAATTCTCAAAAGAAAAATGCAAACCTGCTTAAATATTAAACAGCAATGTAGTTTTTTCTAACTTCAGTTAGCTCTTCATCGAACTTTTCGTCTCGATGCAGTTCCCTAATCTGTGGACTTACAAAAATACTTTCCTTGATTTTTGTATTACTGATTCTGGGGAATTTATTCCATGATTATGTGAATCTATGGCCAGTTTTTTCCCCACCTTTAACGAAGTTCTTCATCAACTGGAGCATAATGTGCAATGAAGGCAGATTAACTTTCTCTGGATCAACATGAGGAGGATTGATGACCTTCGTCCATTGAGTCAGTGTTTCGGCCACACTTTCTTTACGTAATGATTTTTCTTGTCCCGGTTGTCCCAATCACGGAAGAAACAACAGAACTTCGTGTAACCAAGTTGCATTCCTAGTAAAATTGCCACAACTTTCAGGTCACCACATACGTTCCACTTAAAGTCCCCATACTTAGTTTTTTCCCAAAAGAAGCTTCATGCTATCATACGATTCCTTCATGTTCGCTGTGTGAGCCAGAGGAACGTAGGGGAACTTGTTTCCGTTGTGCAGTAGAACCGCTTTCAAGCTTACTTTTGATGAGTCAATAAACAAGCGCCAATCATCTGTGTTATATTCTTGGCCAAGTGCCTCCATAACGGAACGAGCAACATGGTAATAAACCAGACCATCTTCAAGAGAGAAAAGTTCTGAAAATGGCGTGGCGATCACGATAAAAACAAACTTTGATTTAATTCTGGGGAAGATTCCAGCTCTTTAACCTGAAGCCCAAAAGTTCAGCTTGCTTGTTAGGCAAATTTAAATCGCTGACAAAAGTATTAAGATCTCCTTGACTCAGCAAATGTGATTCACTTGAAGAACAGCTTGCCTCAAATGTTGGATCCATATTGTCCTCAACTTGGTCTACTTTCTCATTACCAGACTCATCGTCACTCAGTGTCATGTTTCTTATCGGCTCTAGCACAGGTAATACCTAACCGTGAGGTACTAGCCTCATAGTAGATGGTGAATCAGGATATATAAGAATATACTTGGATTTTGATGTTATACCATTCATATTTGTCATGCAAAAGTAGCAATCCGAAGCGTGATCTTAGGGTCCTCTCCAAACCACAGAAATGGCAAAAGGCACACGGCGTGAACCTTTTGCCCATGCTGTGAGAAGCTTGACATATGTGACACAAAAAATATAGGGGACCCAACTCTTATCTTGGTCACCCACTTTACAACCAAAGTAATGCTCATAGCATTTTGTAATGAAGGGTGTGAAAGTTTTTCACAGCAGATATTGTAGAAAGTATTCGGACTATTTGTAGTTTTTTAGCATTATAATGGGGTATCTGCACAACACATAAATACACAAAGCACAATTTGTCAACAAGGTGGAAAAGACATTATTTACGCATTGTGCTCCTAGCCTGCAACTGCCAGAGAGCTGCCATTCAGGAATGGGCACTATTTGAATATCCTAGCACTTCCAGCTGTGTTTCTGCAGAAACCTGGTGACTCATCTACCTAGGCTTGTGCTTGCAAAAAGAAGCTATTGCACCTCACAAACAATGGAAATAAATGTGTTTGTTAAACATTTCGTTTCAAATGCTCCGTAGATCACTAATACATATATACTGTATGTAATGATATGCGAGCATGGTAGAAAAAAAAAACTATGGGTGACAGAAATTCTGAAAACATATTTGGATTCAGAGTGCAAAAATGCATAGAAATATATCTTTTATCCATAGGACAAAATCTTTGTTGACCAGTGTAATTTTTACAGTATCAATATGATTTTCATGTCGCAAAGATAATGTCAATGACAATAGGAGAATAGATTTACACCATTCTTCATATCTATAAAAGAAAACTTAATTGTACATTCTGGGATACTACCCAAAACAAAAGAATGTTTCTTTTGTATGTAAGAGAAAAGGAAATACATAACAATGACGATACCCATCACAACCTGCAGGCATGGTGGCCACAACGACCTTAACCTAAAAATATAGTGACGACAACTATCACACCCTACAAGGTATGGTGACCTGAACTGCTACAACTTACATGTAGGTTCACCACAACCTTCACACTAAACAGGTATAGTGACTTCAACCACAATGCCCTACAGGAATGGTGAATAAACCCACCATATCCTATACATATAGTGGCTGCACCCGCCACACCATACATATATGAAGACTACAACTGACAGGTATGGTAACAATCCCATCAAATCCTAAAGGTATGGTAATCGCATCCACAAAATCCTACATATATAGTGAATGCGACCACTGCGCCCTACAGGTAGGGTCACCACTCCCTACAGGTTTGGTGACTGCACCAACACAACCAACAGATATGATGATAACATCCATAACACCCTACAGGTATGGTAAACACATGCACCAAACCCTACAAGTATGCTGACCACCTCTATCAGACCCTTCGGTTATGATGACCATACATTACAGGTTTTGATGACCACGCCATACAGGTATAGTGACCACACTTATCATGCCCTACAGAAATGGCGACATCCACCACACTTCAGGTATGATGATCATATACACCACAACCCTCAGGTACGGTGACAATATGCTTAACGTTATAGTGACCACAACCAGACGCTCATACCTTACAGATATGTTGATACTCAAATGATATCCTACGGATATGACGCCCTTCTCCACCGTACCCTGTAAGTATAGTGATCACGACCTAAAGGAAATGTGACAACACCTATCACACCCTACAAGTTTGGTGACCACATCCAGCACACACTACAGGCATGGTGATCACAACTTACAGATATGGTGGCAGCACTCATCAAACATAACTGGTATTATTGTAACATCCAATATTTCCGGAAACCCCACATTACGGGAATAGTTAAGTCTGCCTTTAAGAAACTGGATGTCCTGTTTAGATATCGAAACTTCTGAGCACTTGCTCCGTTTATACAAGGGATTCACTCGTACTTTTATGGAGCACTGCTCTCACATTTGGGGTGGTTCTAGCTCTGTATGCTCACTTGACAGAGTTGAGTCAAAAGCGATCCGACTTATAAACCGCCCCAGCTTAACTTCTAAACTTGGTCCCCCTTGCCCTTCATCTATAGGTATTACTTTGGTTTTTGCTCCCGAGTGCTGGTTGCTTGTGTGCCCCCACCACCAACGAGACCACGCAATAGTCGTTAAGCTGCTGCGTCAAATGATTATTGTGTGGCCATCGGCAACTCAAAGGTTGGCCGTTTTGATACCTGTTTCTTTTCCTACCCGTCGAAGATAAGGAACACTACCTTCTCATGTCTTCCCCAATCACTATGACCTGGCACATTTCAAAAGACAGGTGTTTCACTTCCTCCAAAATTCGTAAATACTTTCCCCTTGTCTTTTCTTGTTTCCCTTTCATAATTCTCTCTTCATTTCAATTAAGGCCCGGCCTTGATGTGGACTTCTATCCGTGACTGGAACCTTCAACATTAAAAGAACCCTAAAAGTATGGTGACCGCATCCACCACACTCGACACGAATGGAGACCATACCAACCACACTCTAGGGGTTTGGTGAACACATCATGAAGATATGGTGACCATACCCTATAGGTATAGTGACCTACACTCACAACACCCTAGAGGTATGGTGACTAAACCCGACATGCCCTACAGGTATGGCAACCACATATTGAACTCCCATAGGTATGGTGACTACACTCACTATACCCTATCATACCATACAGGTTTGATGATTATACCCGTCAGACCCTACAGGCATTGTGACCACACCATACAGGTTTGGTAATCACCTAGATGTTTTGTGAACACACTATAAATTACAGGTATGTTGACTCTACCCGCTACATCATACAGGTATGGTAACCATATCCAATAGGTATAGTAATCATATCCAGCATGTCCCACAGATATGGTGACCATTCTCACTACATCCTACATGTACGGTGACTACACCGATCATACCTCGCAGGTATGTTGACAACATGATATAGGTATGGTGACCTAAAGTTACAGCTATGGTAACCCGAATCCATCAAACACTACAGCTATGGTGATCACTTCCAACAAAAGCAGCAGGTATGGTCACTACAACTACTTCACATTACAGGTAAGGTAAATACACCAACCCCACCGAACAAATATGGTAACAAAACTCATAGCACCCCACAGGTACGATGAACACGCCCACCAAACCCTATCGATATGAAGTCCACATCTACCGCACCCTAGAGTTATAGTAACAACACCCATCATACACTACAAGTATGATGACCAGACTCTAAAGGTTTAGTGGCCACACTCTACAAGCAAGGTGGCCACACCCATCACATCCTGCAGGTATGGTAACTACATAAATCACACCCTACCGTATGGTGACCACAACCAAAAGGAATGTTAAGCACACCCATCATGCCCTATAGGTATGATGACTACATCCACCACACCCTACTATTATGGTGACCACACCTCTCACATCCTACAGGTATGATGATTACACCAATCACATTCTACTAGTAGAATAACAACATCCACCACACCAAATAGGTATGGAGACCAAACCCATCACATCCTACAGGTATGGTGACTACATCCATCACACCCTAAAGGTATGGTGACTACACACACAATACCGTAGATGTATGGTGTCCACATTTTAAAGTTCGGTGAATACACTCTACAGGTATGGTGACCAAACTCATCACTCATAAAAGGAATGGCGACTACGTCCACCACATACTAGAGGTATGGTGACCACACGCACCACAACCTACAGCTTAGTGACCACACCCTGTAGTTATGGTGGTCACAACCATCAGACTCTAATGGTATGATGACCACACCCTACATATGGTCGTGATCACAGCCATCAAACCCTGGATTATTGTGACCACACCTCACAGGTTTTATGATCCTGTTTTATGGCCTAAATATTTGGTAGCCCAAGAGTGTGGTGACCATTTCCATCACATACGAAAGGTAAGGTGACCATTTCAAGACACCTTACAGGTATAATCATCACAACCACCACATCCTAAAGGTACAGTGACTACGCTTTACAGGTATGGTGACCTTCACCATCATAACCTATAGGTGATCACATCCATCACACCCTACACGTATGATGCCCATGTCAAGAACTTCCTGTAGGTATGACAACTACACCTTTCGGATAAGGTGACCACATAAATCACACTCTCCATGTATGATGACTACACCTTATAGGTTTGGTGACACTGTCACACAACTATGGTGACTACAATTACTATAGCCTACAGATATGGTGATGACACCTTCTACGCTAGATATATATTGTGACCATACCTTATTGTTTTGGCTACCACACAATGCAGGTATGGTGTCAACAACAACCATCACAAGGTAGAGGAATGGTGACCACACCCACCATATTATACATACATAGTGACCACACACACCAGACCCAACAAACCCTAAGATTATGATGATAACACCGAGCACATCATACAGGTATAGTGACCACAACAACTACACCTAATAGATATGGTGACCACACCACATATACTAGAAATACGGTGAGCACACTATACAAATATGATGGCGACATCCTAAGATTTGGTAACCACACCCAGTACACCCTACAGATATGGTGACCACACCTAAAATATCCACCACATCCTATACGTATGGTGACCAAACCTACAAACCCTACAGGTATGGTGACCAAACCTACAAACCCTACAGGTATGGTGACCACACCTACAAACCCTACAGGTATGGCGACCAAACTCATCACATCCTACAGGAATAGTGACCACACTCCACAGGTTTGGTGACTACACTATACAAGTATGTCAACCACACCATCCGCAACCTTACAGGTTAGGTTTCTACAATATACAGGTATGGTGACCATATCCATCACGCTCTAAAGTATGTGACCACACACTACAGGTATGATGACCATATAATACAGGTATGTTGACAATGCCATATGGGTAGGATAAGGTAAGATAAGATGTCTTTATTGTCAAATTGCTTACATGATACAAAATTTAATCCTTTATTGCTGGAAGCTTATTTCAAGATAAGATGTATAAGGATTATAGAATGAAAATTATACAGTGTCACATAAAAGTACCACATAAAATATCATATAATCATATATTGCACTCAAAAGCTATATCACAGAGGAGTTAGAGCATCTTCAGATGGTAAACGGTAGAATGCTTTTTGGTACAAATGATTTCCTGAATGTATCGGTGCGCCGTATAGGCAGAGACAGTCTTCTTCCTGACCTTAAAGATATATAGTATTGGTGTAGAAGATGGGTTGAATCTTGCATGATCTTCTCCACCTCCTTCACTGCACATTCCTGATACAACATATCTAATGTTTTAGTGTTTGCATCCAATTTCCTAGTATTTTTTTGTCCTAAACTCTATTATCAACTCTTTAGTTTTCTTTACATTCAAGTGCAGATAATTTGTTTATCACCACTCAACAAAGCAACTAACCTGTGCCATATGATAACTACAACTATAATTTAAAATTCTTCCTATGATCACTGTATCATCAACATATTTTGAAATAGTGCAGTTGCTAAAAACACTTCTGCAGTCATCAGTATACAAACTGAAAAAAAGTGGAGAACATAACGGAACCCTGCAGTGCACATGTATTGGTAAGAATTATGCTAGACTTAGCGTTATTTATCTTGGTATACTATGGCTTTTGTGTTAACAAGCTGACAACACCATCGAGGTATGCTAACACCATACAGATATGATGACCAGAACCAGCACACCCTTCAGTTATTGTTACGACAACCACCAAACACTACAGGTGTGGTGACTATCTCTATGGTGACCACAGCCATCTCGTCCTACAGATACCTTGACTAAACCTCTCACGCCATACAGGGACGAAGACAATACCAGTCACATCCTTCAGGTATGTTGACTAAACTCATCAAACCCCATAGATATAGAGTTCACACTCACAAAATCTTACAGATATGGTGACCAAACCTGCCATTGGGTACAGGAATGGTGACTACACCCGCCTTATCATACATTTTTGGTGACGATTTGTAAAAGACCCTAAGGTTTGGGTGGCTACGTCCAACACACCTTAGAGGTATGGTGACCAAAACCTGTCTACCCAACAAGTATGGTGACCACCATACCTTAGAGGTATGGTTAAAATGTCCATGGTTAAAATCCAACTACATCCAACATCAATCCCGACCCTATCCATGATCACATCCACAACACTATGCAGGTTTGATGACCATCTTCACCACACCCTACAGATATGGTAAACACATCCACCGTCCCGGTACCTACAGGTATGGTAACTACGTACATCACACCCTTCTGGTATGGTGATCACACCCTAAAGGTATGGTGACCACACTCTATACAAGTAAGTTGAGAAACCATGTGGGTATGGTGATCAAACACTGTATGTATGTTGAGCACACACTTCATGTACGGTGATCACACAGTACACTAATGGTGACCGTACCCTAGAGGTATAATGACCACACCCCTATAACTATGGTTACCATACCTTATAGGTATGGTGACTATATCCTGCAAAAATGGTGACCATACCTTATGGGTATGTGGCCATATCCTGCCGGTATGGTGATCACACTCGAAAAATATGATAACCATACCTTAAAAGTATGGTTGTCACACTCACCAGACTCTACAGATATGGTGATCACAATCTACCTTACAGATATGGTTACCAAATCCTCCACAGCTTACAGGTATGGTAAGCATACTCTAATGGTATGATGACCATACCCTACAGGTATGATTTTTACATCCTACAGGTATGGTGATCATATCATTGCATACTTCAGATATGGTGACCACACTCTAACGGTATGGTGACCACATCTTAAAGGTATGGTTCTACATCTACCACACTCAACAGATATGATGACCACAACCACCAAACCCTATAGAGAGTCTGCTGAGTCAGCACGATAAGATAAACCAAAGTTGAGCCCCACGTTATAGATGAAGCTAAATTCGAAAATGTGCAGACCATAGGGTCCCAACAAGGCTGTTTGCGATGGTGTACTTTTCGTGATAATATTCTCTGGAAAACTAGTATTAAGGAAAATGGATAAGTGCCACCTTTAAGACCAAGGCCAATAGGTTCAGGAGTGACTGAAGACGCACCCGCAGTAATAGGAAGCGAGTTCCCGTTCATAAACTACACTAAGCCAGGTAGTGTGATCGAGCCAAGCTCTGTGAATGGGCCAGACGCTGTAATTGAGCTAAGCACTGTAACTGGACGAGACTCTGTAACTCGGCCGGGCATTGAAACTGGGCCATGCACTGTGATTGGGCCAGGCATTGTAACTGATCCGGGCTCTATGATTATGCTATGCACCGTAACTGGGTCAGGCACTGTAACTGGGCCAGATAATTTATCTGGGCCAAGCACTATAACTGGGCCAGGATTTGTATATGTGCAAGGCACTGTAACTGAGCCAGGCACTGTAACTGAGCAAAGCCCTGTAATCGTGACAAGCACTGTGAATATGGGAAACACTAACTGGGCTAAGCATCGTAAATGGGCCACACATTGTAACTGGGCCAGATACTGTAACTGTGCCAGGAATTGTAATTGTGTTAGGTACTCTAACTGTACCAGGTACTGTAACTGAGCCAGACACTGTAACTGTGCTGTGTACTGTAATTGGGCCAAGCATTGCAATTGAGCCAGGCACTGTAACTGAGTCTGGCACTGTAACTGAACCAAGCACTGTAACTGTGCTAAGCACTGTTAGTAGCTAGGTGCTGTAACTGGGATAAACATTGTAACTAGGCCCGGCACTATAACGGGATCAAGCAACGTAACTGTGCCAGGCAATGTATCTGAAGATGCTCCAGGTAGAACAGGTGTTGTTATTGAACTAGTCACTATGACTTGGTCAAGCACTGTAACTTGGCTAGTGACTGAAACTAGGCCAAACTCTGTAAGCGTGTAAGGTACTAAAGCTCTGCCAGACACTGTAACTGGGCCAGGAACTTTAGTGTGGCTCAGCACTGTAACAGGGTCAGGCACCTTAACTAAGCGAGATCATGGAACTGGTCACAAACGCAAAGTTACATGGGAATGATAGCCCTTTTCCCAACTGTTTACTCATAAGTAATAAGGAAATAACACTTACTACCCAGGAACAAAAAATTTTACAGTGTTAGTTTATGCTTTAGAATTCACGTCCCATATATCACTATATAATCCCTCATCTTGCCATAAACCAAATTGATTCTATCACCACCCCTTTAGAGAAATATGTGATTCTTCTGCCACCACCTCTAGAGAATCACAGGTGATTCTTCTATCACCACCTTAAGAGGATCACAAGTGATTATGCTACCACCACTTTTATAGAGACACAAGTTCTTATCCTACCACCATTTTCACAGAGTCACAAGTGATTTTCCGATTAATATCTCTAGAAAAACACTGGTGACTCTCCTTCCAGTGATTCTCCTACCACCAACGCTAAAGACACAAGTGATTCTCCTACCACCAGGTTTAGAGAAACGCAGATTATCCTACAACCACATTGCAAAAGATACAAACGATTATCCTAGCATCACACCCATAGTGAAACATAAGTGATTCTCCAACTTGTTCTACAGAAACTCAAATGATTCTGCTACCATCACCTCCAAAGAAACAAAATTTATTTTCCTATTACAGCCTATCGAGAAGCAAGTGATTCTCCTATCACCGCCTTTAGAGATACACAAATCACCTTTCTACCACCACGTCTAAAGAATCACTATGATTCTCCTAACCCCACCACTTTAGAGAAACACAAGTGATTCTCCCACTACCACCTCTAGAAAAACGCAAATGATTCTCCTACCACCCCTGTAAAGAAACACAAGTGATTCTCATACCATCACCTCTAGAGAAAAACAAAGTGACTTTCCTTGCACCTTCTCTGCAGAGACTCAAGTGATTCTCCAATCACCAAAACTAGAGAGACACAAGTGATTCTCCCTCAACCTTCTTTACAAAAATTTAATTATTTTCCTACCCCTCACCTCAAGAGAAACACTAGTGATTCTCTTACCGTAACGTCTAGAGAAACACAAGCGATTGTCCTCCAACCACTTCTACAGAGGCACAAATGATTCTCTTACCACCATGTCTGGAGAAACTCAGATGATTCTCCAGCCACCACCATCTAAAGAGAAACAAAAGTGATTCTTCTCTCCAGCCACCTCTAGTGAGCACGAGTGATTCTCCTGCCACCACCGCTAGAGAACACAAGTGATTCTCATACCACCACCTCCAGAGAAAACAAGTGATTATCCCACCACCACCCCGAGAAAATACAAGTGATTCTTCTACCATCATTTCTAAAAAAAAAAACACAAGTGATTCTCGTAACATCATTTCCAGAGATCACAAGTGATTCTCCTACCTCCACCGCCAGAGAACACAAGTGATTCCCCTACCATCAATTCCAGAAAACACGTGATTCTCCTACCACCACCTCTAGAAAACACAGATGATTCTCATACCACCACCTCTAGAAAACACAGATGATTCTCCTACCACCACCTCTAGAAAACACAGATGATTCTCATACCACCACCTCTAGAAAACACAGATGATTCTCATACCACCACCTCTAGAAAACACAGATGATTCTCATACCATCACCTCTACAAAACACATGTTATTCCCCTACCACCACTTTTAGAAAACACGAGTGATTCTCTTACACAGGCAGTGGGTTTCATGACTCGTGTCGAGCCTCCGTTGCCCCACTGGCAAGCACTGGCCTTCCCTTTCCACCAGTGGACCTGGCTGGCAATTGTCCTTGGCTTCATTGCTTCAGGACCACTTCTCTTCCTCCTGGCTTGGTGCAGCGACCGATGGTGAGTGAGTACAGGAAAGATCATTACGTATGTTGTTGCATGTTTGTCCCTTATGTCGCGTACAGTGAAAGGCAAAAGTCTGTTGTCGATTGTCCCAGATAATTCATTTATATCTACAGAAACATAATGAAAGTGCTTGTCATGACTTGGTAGTTGACAAGTCTGACTGCAGTGAGCTTTGAATTTTTTTGTAATAGTGACCGACATGTAACGGGTAAATAACATGCCCCAATAAACGTCATCTCGTGCGAAAGAAAAAAGTTGAAGAGAAATTAATCAGAGCTCCGCAAGTGTTTGTAGACCTGACTCGTAAAGAATGTTTATATGAAGAGGAAAAGATGAAGGAAGATAATGCCACAGCTAAGCCTGTTCAAAGAAATAAGGGGGTACCATAGCAGCCCTTCCTCCAGCGGCCGGTCTACTCACAGAAGATGTGGAGAGCAGCAGCCAAACGCGTGCCTCGTAGCTGGGGACACATGTAGACAGTTCACGATAACAATGGCCAAAATGATACCTATAGAACAGAGAAATAGATAAAAAGCAGCATCATCGTGACGTACCGAAAGGGAAGATTAATGAGAGGTGATGCTAGGAGAATTAATGAGACAGAAGGCTCTTGATTCCACTCCTGCTAATAGAGAGGTGAAGGATGAGGCCCCCTCCCCTCCCACCAGATGTGTGAGCAGTATGCCATACCTTGGCGGATATAAACCCTTTATGTGTGAAACGCGTTTATGTCATTACAAGTTTGAAACTTTGGTGCTTTGAAACTGAATAGAGAGGGACAGATTATTCCTAGAAGGAGCAGGGAAAAATTGCATTTTAGCTCTATCAGATTTTACAGGTCTACTGCTTCCCCAGTCCGAAAAGCTGTACAGGTCAAAATTTAGAGAGGAAATATGATCAGTACGAGAAAGAAAATTAGTATTAAAGGGAGGAGGTGAGGTAAAGTGTGTTGAAGTATGTAAAGTGGAATCATCATCATAATAGTTTATTGAGTTAGAAGTAGTGGAGAGAAGATCATTTTGATTATTAAGAGAAGAAAGAGTAGCAGATGACAGGATAGAACCATGAGGAACATTGCTGTAGATAAGATAGGAGGGAAAAGTCGCTCCATCCACGACTACTGCTATGGAATGACCAGAAAGTAAACTATGCAAAAGAAAAGAGAGAAGCGCTGAAAATAAACGAAGGAAGTTTTGAAAGCAAAGACTTATGCCACACTCTGTCAAATGCATTAGAGATGTCGAGGCCTACGACAAGTTTCGCCGAAATGCCTGAGAGGATCAGACGTGAGTCACATAGGAGAAATCACCAGTCAACCTAGCACAGCGAAATCCATGCTGCTGATCTGAAAGAAGGACCTCGGATTCTGAGTGCTTGAGAAAGTGAGTTTAAAAGACATTGAAAAACTATGGAGAAGTAGATGTGAGAGCGATAGGGCAATTGTTGGAGGGGTTAAAGCACCAAGACACAGTGTGGGTTTTCAAAAGTGAAGCAGGCGAACAAGGGTTGGTGTTAGCTCAGAGGAATACTCCAGTAGAACACGAGGAGGTGTGCCTCGTCCCCTGCACGAGAATATAGGAGATGGAATAGGTTCAAAGGGTGGAGCTTGGCCGCAGGATTAAAACATGAATAATCCAAAGATGAGTAAGAGGAAAACAAGGTGTCAAAAGAGAAGCTTTATTAGTTGGAGAATTATCAATAGATTGATCAGGTGGGAAAAGGGGAAGAAAGATTGAGTTACAGAAGTTGTTGGAGATGCTTTTGGTTGAGGACCAAAAAGATTTGTCAATAGAACAAATTAAGTCAGCACACTTTCTTGTCATGAAAGTGCACTCGGCTCTACGAAGAACAGCTTTGCAATGATTCCGAACAACAATGAAATTAGAGTTTCAGTAGTGAAGTAGGGCGTTTCAGGGGAAGAGAAGAGTTTCATAGTCCGATACGCTCCGTCCCTGATGCGACAGGGATCAGAACTGGAGCTATCACACCACAACGAAGGGGAAAGGTAGTTGGAAGAAGATACGATGTAGCACTCCATCCCAGCCAAGATAACCTCTGCTATGCGTTTAGCATAACACGAGGAATTCCAACCAGAGAAGCAGCGCTCATACCATGGAGTGGCAATGTAGCAGCTGCACGTGGACAAACACTGAGCCCTCCCAAAATGCCAAAGTTGGCGTTCCGAGGGGATAGGGGAAGGGGTCAGAGGATGGACTTACCCAATTAGAAGTAATCGAAATAAGATTATGGTCAAAAAGACCCTAAGGGGACAGAAATGGTGTGGTATAGTTCAGGAGTAAAAAAATGAGAAAAAAGTATCAAATGTTTTAGAAAACGAAAGGCCTTGGCTCCACCAGGATCGTCCTGATTAGAGCTGAACCAATCCTCGTGGTGTACATTGAACAACATATGGATGAGAAGATGGCAGAGCTTCGTGGCAAGAGGTCAATTAGTTGAATAATACAACTCGTCGTTGGAAGAATTTGGGAGGAGATAAACGAAGCGCAAAAGTAAGGTAATCTATAACATCAAAGTTAGGTGACACAAGATTAACGAGGTGAGCAGTAGGAGTTATTTTACTAAGGTGGGCTCAAACTCTACCCTTATAACAGAAACGACATGTTTAGTTGGTTGGGAGCGATGTTCGAATTATTCTCTGGTTGACGCCATGCAGTCGAATTATCTTTGGTCATAAAAAACAAATAAAACCTGTTTAGATGAATGTAAAATTTGTAGGTAGATATTCTGAAAAAATAGGAAATATCAGATTTCTTCCCTTTTTCTCAGGAAAGTTAGTCAAGTAAGTATGGAGGAACTGCTCAGACTTACCAACCATTCGTATCACGCGAGGAAGCGCGCGCCAGAATCTCGCCTTTCGTGAGATGTTTGAACAAGGTCTTAGGAAAAGACTTTTGTCCTTCACTGTATACATACGCTTCGTATCTTCTGATTGTGCACTGTTTGTTAACTTGTAATTTCATCAGTAGGTAGTTTTTGCATATTCATCAAGCGCTGTTTTACTTTTTATCCTAAATGAGATTAACATATTCTTGTAAGTTGTTTCTATAATGATCCTTTGTTCTTGCTTACACAAGTAATTCATCGCAATTGACATTCATCTCATCAAATTGTGTATCGTTTACGTAATCTTCGTATATACCTGTATTTTCCGTTGTTGTCATTACTCCCTCAAAAGTTAATATTAGCCCTATATGATCATCTCCCGTACAAAGTGACGTCCAGCTGGTGACAGCATCATCACTAACACCATACGCTCCAGGAGACTCCAGCATGAATGTGCCATCTGAAATAAAATCAAAAGACACGGAAAAGGGAATGAAGAAATATCCTTATGAGAATTATACACAAAGACTTATATATTTATAAGCACAGCGAAATGAAGGTATCATTACGAAGACTACACAGACGAAGAAAACAGGGACAGCACATTAGGCAAAGGTTCCAACACAAAGTTGATAATTAAGTTGCAGTTACATGGCAGGATATTAATATGGCGGGCAAGGTCAAGGAAGCTGTCCTGAGATGCAGAAAAAAAACATTAATGGTGGTTACAGCATGCTTCATCTTACGTACATGACTTGATGACTCGCGGTATTACCTTTGAACTTTGCTCATGTCCTAGATGACGGGAAAAATAACTGAGTGTAATGTTAGTTGGCTAGTGACGGGAGAGGCGATCTTAGTGTAATGTTATGTGGTAAATGACAGGAGAGGTCACCTTCGAATGGCATCAGGTTTAGAGTGGCAGGAGAGGCCATCCAAGTGTAATATCAGGTGATGAGTGACGGGAGAGGCCACCGATTAGTAAAGTTAGGTATTGAATGACATGAGAAGCCATCCTAGTAAAACATCCGTGGTGAGTGACAGAAGAGGCCACCTTTGTATAATGTTATGCAGTGAGGGACAATATGGGGCCACCCCGGTGTAACGTTAGGTGGTGAGTGACAAGAAAGGCCACCCCAGAGTAATGTTTGTTAGTGAGTGACAAAAGAGGGTAGACTAGTGCAATCGTAGGTGGTGAGTAACAGGATGGGCCGCCCTGATGTACTGTTAGGTTGTGACTTACAGGAAAGGACACCTTTGTGTAATTTTAGGTGGTGAGTTACAGATGAGCCTACCCTTATGATATATTAGTTGGTGTGTGGCAGGAGAGGCCAACTTAGTGCATTATTAGGTGGAGAGAAAGACAGGAGAGTCCACCATAGTATTAGGCAGAGGTGACATCAAGTGCAAGATTAAGTGATGAGTGACAGGGCCGGCCACCCTAGTGCAACGCTAGGTGGTGAGTGGCATTAGAGGCCGCTCAGTGTAATGCTATGTAGTGACTGAAAGGAGTCACTCTATAATAATGCTAGGAGCTGAATGCCAGTAAAGTGAACATTAGTGTAATGTTTGGTGGTGAGTGTAATGGAAGGTGTGAGCGACAGGAGAGACCACCCGCGTGTTATTTTAGGTTATGGGTGACAGGAGAGGTCACACAGGTGTAATATTAGGAGGTGAGTGACAGAAGATGCCATGCTAGTGGAATGGTAGGTGATGCATGACAGGAGAAGCCACCCTAGTGTAATGCTAGGTGATGAGCGACAGGAACGGCCATCCTAGTGAATACATTAAGATGATGAGTGATGAGTGGCTGGAAAGGCCGCCCAAGTGTAGAGTCAGGTGCTGAGTGACAGTGGAGTCAACCCTAACGTAATGTTAGGTGATGAGCGACAAGATAAACCATTATTGTGAAATGGAGGGTGGTGATTCACACGAGAGGCCACCTCCGTCATGTTTTTGGTGGTGAGTGGCAGGAGAGGCCACACAAGTGTGATATTAGGTGGTGAGTGAAAGGAGAGGCCACTCTATTGTAATATAAGTTAGTGGGTGACGGAAGAGGCCATCATAGTGAACTGGTTGGTAACAGTAGAGCCGACACTAGTGTGATGTTACGTGATGAGTGACAAGAGAGGCCACGCTGTGGTAATGGTAGGTGATGAGTGATAAGAGAGGCCACGCTATGGTAATGGTAGGTGGTGAGTGATAAGAGAGGCCACGCTATGGTAATGGTAGGTGGTGAGTGATAAGAGAGGCCACCCTAATGTAATGTAATGTAATGTTAGTAAGTGACAGAAGAGTCCATCCCAAAGTGATATTAGTTGGTTACTGACAAGTGAGGCCACCTTGGTACAGTGTTGAGTGGCAGGAGAGGCCACCGTAATTCAATGTTTGGTGGTAAGTGACGGGAGATGCTTCTCTTGTGTGATGTTAGGTGTTGAGTAACGGGGTAAGTTTCTCTTTTGCAATCTCAGGTGGTGAATGACAGGGGGAGCCACCTGAATGTAATGTTAGATGGTAAGTGACAGGAGAGGCTTCTCTATTGCAATGTTAGGTAGAGAGAGACCAGAGAGCTTACGATTGTGTAATTTTAAGTGGAAAGTGATAGGAGAAAACACTTTATTGAAATGTAAGATAATGAGTAACAGGAGATGCTGCCCGGGTGTAATGTTTGGTGGTGGGAAACAGGATAGACCGCTCTATTGTAATGACAAGTTGGGAATGACAGGAGAGGCCATCCTAGTGTAATGTATTTTAGTGGATGACAGAAGATTCCCACCTGATATGATATTATTTGGTGAATGACAGGATACGCTACCTTAGTGATATATTACGAGGTTAGTACAGAACAGGCTACATTGTGCAATATTAGGTAGTGAGTGACAGGAGAGGCCATCTTCGTGCATTGTTAAAAGGTGAGTGATAGAACAGGCGGCGAGCGACAGGAGGAGCCATCCTAGTGCAATGTTAGATGGATAATAACAGGATTAACAGATCGTAATGTGATGTTTAGTGGTAATTGCCAGGAGAAACCTTAGCAGTGCACTTTGAAGTGGTGAGCGATAGGAGGGGCCACCTTAGTACAGTGTTAGGCTTTGAGTGACAGAAGAGGCCGCTACATTGTAATCATAGCTGGTGAATAAAAGGAAAAGCCATCCCTACGGTAATATTACGTGCTGAGCGACAGTAAAGGCAACTTTAGTGTAATTCTAGATGGTGAGTGACAGGAGAGGCTACCCTAGTGTATTGCTGGGTACTGAGTGACAGGAGAGAACTCTTTAGTGTAACGTTAGGTAATAAGTGCGAGCAGAGCCCCTCTGTTATGATATCAGGTGATGAGTGACCGAAGAGACTACGTGAATGATGAGAGAAACCACCTAAGTTTCATGTTTGGTTGTGAGTGAAAGAAGAAGCCACCCTAGTGTAACAGTATTTGATAGGTGTGGCCACTTTATTGTTAAGTTAGGTTGTAAGTGAAAGAAGAGGGCTGCTTAGTGTAATGGTGGATGGTGAGATACAGGAGAGGATCGCCCTATAATGTTAGTGGGGAGTGACAGAACATGTCCCCATATCTTAAGGTTAGGTGCTAATTGACAGGAGAAGCCAATGTAGTGTACAGTGAGGTGGCTGCGAGACAGGAAAAGGCAACCCTGGTGTAGTCTTAGGTGGTGAATGAGGGGAGAGTCCGCTACACTGTAATCTCAGTTGGTGAACAAAAGAAGCCAGCCTACTGTAATATTGAGTGACAGGAGAAGCCATACTAGAAGGGATTTCAGGTGGTGAGTGACAGGCGAGGCCTGTGTAGTGTTAGGTTAAGTAATAAGTGACAGCACAGACACGTTGTTGTAATGTCTGGTGGTGGATGATATGAGAGGCCATCCTAATGTAACGTTAAGTGATTGGTGACAGGAGAAGCCATCTTAATGTAATCTTAAGTGATTTGTGGTAAGAGAGTCCTCCTTAGTGTAAAGTTAGGTTCCGAGTGAGAAGAAAGGCCACCCTAGTGTACTGTTAGGTGGCAAATGACAGGAGAAGCAATCCTAGTGCAATGTTATGTGGTGCGTGACAGGCGAAGCCACCCTAGTGTAATGTTAGGTAGTAAGTGACAGGAAAGGCCACCCTAGTGTGATATCAGGTAGTGAGTGACAGGAAAGGCCACCCTGTTGTAATGAGAGGTGTTGAGTGACAGGGAAAGACCACGAGAATTACGAGAGAGACCCCCTTTGACTTAATGTTTGGTGGTGGGTGATAGGAGAAGCCACCCTAGTGTAACATTATGTGATGACTGACAGGAGTGGCTACCCTATTGTAATGATAGGTGGTAAGGGACAGAAAAGGACACCATAGTGTAACATTAGATTGTGAGTGACGGGAGATGCCATTCTAGGATACTGTTAAATGGTGAGCGACAGGAGAAGTCTCCTTCGTGTAATATTAAGAGGTGAGTGACAGGAGGGGCCACCATGGTGTATTGTTAGGTGGTGAGTGACAGAACATATCCTAGTGTAACGTAAGGTTATAAGAGACAGGAGAGGCCATCCTAGTGTAATGTTAGATAGTGAGTGACAGGAAAGGCCATCATAGTGTATTGTTAGGTGGCGGGTGACAGAAGGACATATCCTGGTGTAATGTTAGGTTGTGAGTGACATAAGATGTTATTCTCGTAAAATATAAAGTGGTGAGTGACAGAAGTCTCCTTCGTGTAATATTATTTGGCAATTGACAGGAGAGGCCACCATAGTGTATTGTTGGGTGGTGGGTGACAGAAGAACACATCCTAGTGTAATGTTAGCTTGTGAGTGACAGGAGAGGCCATCCTAGTCTAATGTTAGGTGGTGAATGACAGGAGAGGTCACCCTAGAGTAATGTTGGGTGGTAAGTGACGGATGAGGCTTTTTCAGTGTAATGTTAGGAGTTCAGTGACGGGGATGTTTCTCTTGTGCAATCTTAGGTGGTGAATGACGGGAGAGGCTTCTCTCGTACAATGTTAGGTGCAAGCGAGGGAGAGCTTACCCTAGTGAAATCTTAAGTGGAGAGTGACAGGAGAGACCACCCTATTGCACTATAAGGAAGTGACAGAAGAGGCTGCGCTGTTGTAATGGTAGGTGGTGGAGACCAGGATACGCCGCCCTACTGTAATGGTAAATGGTGAATGACAGGAGAGGCCAACCTAGTGTAATGTTAGATGGTGAGTGACAGGGGAGGCCACCCTAGAGTAATGTTGGGTGCTTAGTGACAGGCGCGGCCTCTATAGTGTAACGTTAGGTAATAAGTGACAGTACAGCCACCGTGTTGTAATGTCAGATGGTGAGTGATAAGAGAGACAACGTGAATGACGAAAGAAACCTCCCAAGTTTAATGTTTGGTTATGAGTGAAAACAAAAGCCACCCTAGTTTAACATTATGTGATGAGTTAGAGGAGTGGCCACTATATTGTAATATTAGGTAGTAAGTGACAGAAGAGGACAGCCTAGCCTTATGTTGCTGTTGAATGACACGGGACGCCATCCAAGTGTAATGTTAGATGGTGTATGACAAACGAGGGCACTCTAATGTAATATTAGGTGGTGTGTGACAGGAGAGGTCACCCTATTGTAACAATAAGTGGTGAGCGACAGGAATGGCCACCCTAGAGTTATGTCAGGTGCTGAGGGACAGGAGAGGCCACTTTAGTGAAATATTAGGTGATGTGTGACAGGAGAAGCTACCCTAGTGCAATGTTAGGTGATGAATGACAGGAAAAGCCATCATAGCGTAATATCAAGTTTGAGTGACAGGAGATGCCACCCAAGAGTAATGTTAGGTGGTGAGTGAAAGGAGAGGCCACTCTAGCGTAATGTTAGGTGGTGAGTGACATGAAAGGCCACCCTAATGTAGTGGTGAGTGAGAGAAAAGTCAGCCCGAATGTAACCTTAGTTAATGAAAATTGGAAAAGCCAACATACTGTTGTGTTAGGGTTGAGTGACAAGAGAGGTCACCCTAGTGTTATCTTAGGTGCTCAGTGAGAGGAGAGGCCAGCCTTGTATAACATTAGGTTATGTATGACAGGAGAGGCTACCCTAGTGTAATGTGACGAGAGAGGCCGCCCTATTGTATCGTTAGGTGATGAGTGACAGAAGACATTTAAGTGTAATGTTAGGTGGTAGGTGGGTGACAGGAGTCCACCCTAATTTGATATCATTTGGTGGATGACACGAGAGGCCAAGTTACAGATATTTCATGAGGTTAGTGACAGAACAGGCCACCGTAGTGCAACAATAGGTAATAAGTAATAGGTATCATTACGAAGTGAGTGATAGAACAGGCCACCCTCATGTAATGTTAGATGGTGAGTGACGAGAGAGGCCACCCTACTGTATTGTTAAGTGCTGAGTGACAGAAGCCATTCAAGTATAATGTTAGGTGGTAAGTGACAGGAGAGGCCACGGTAATGTAAAACAAGTAAGTGGATAACAGGGAAGTCCACCCTAATGTGGTATTATATGATGAATGACAGGAGACTACCCTAGTGTTAGATAAGTTAGTGGGTGATAGGATAATCCACCCAAATGTGATATTTAGTGAATGACATGAGGCCACCGTACTGATATCTTACGAGGTGAATGATAGAACAGGCCAATTTCGTGTAATGTTAGGTGGTGAGTGACATGAGAGGCCACACAAGTGTAATGTTAGTTGGTGAGCGACTGGAGTAGCCATCCTAGTGTAAAGTTAGTTGGAGAATAACGGAAGTAACAGATCTTAGTGTAATGTTGAGTGGTGATTGCTAAGAGGAGCCAAAGTTGTGTACTTTGAGGTGGTTAGCAATAGGAAAGGCCGCCTCATTCTAGTCGTAAGTTGTGAGAGAAAGAAGAGGCCGCTATATTGTGATAAAAGGAAAATCCTCCCTACAGTAATGTTAGATGGTGAATGACAGGAGAGGCCACCCTAAGTAATGTTGAGTGCTCAGTGACAGGATCGGCCTCTGTTTGTGTAACGTTAGGTAACAAGTGACAGTACAGCCACCTTGTTCTAATGTCAGATGGTGAGTGACAGGAGGGACAAGGTGAGTGAAGAGAAAAACCACCCAAGTTTAATATTTGGTGATGAGTGAAAACAAAAGCCACCCTGGTTTAACTTTATGTGATGAGTTAGAGAAGTAGCCACTGTATTGTTATATTAGGTTGTATGTGGCAGAAGAGGACAGCTTAACGTGGTATCGGTGTTGAGCGACCTGAAAGGCCAACCAAGTGTAATGTTCGGCGGTGTATGATAAGAGAGGGCTCCCTTGTGTAATATTAGGTGGTATGTGACAGGAGAGACCACCCAACTGTAAAAATAAATGGTGAGTAACAGAAAAGGCCACCCTAGTGTTATGTTAGGTGTTTAGGGACAGGAAATACTAGGTGATGTGTGAAAAGAGAAGCCACCCTAGTGTACTGTTAGGTGCTAGGTGAAAGGAGAACCCACCCTAGTGTAATGTTAGGTAGTAAGTGCAGGGAAGCCCACCCTAAGGTACTCTTAGATGGTGAGTGAAGGAAAAACCACCCGAGTGTAATCATAGTAGATGAATACCACGAAAAGCCAACCTACTTTTATATTTGGTGCTGAGTGACAGGAGAGGCCACCCTAGTGTAATGTTAGGTGGTGTGTGACAGGACATGCCACCATATTGTAATGTTAGCAGCTTATTGACAGAAACTAACATAGTGTAGAGTGAGGTAGTGAGTGACAAGAAAGGCCACCCTAGTGTAGTCTTAGGTTGTGAATGAGAGAAGAGGCCGCCATAGTGTAATCTTAGTTGGTGAATACAAGGAAAAGCCACCCTACTGTAATGCTAGGTGCTGAGTGACATGAAACGCCATCCTAGTGTAATCTCAGGTGGTGAGTGACAGGAGAGGACTCTGTAGTGTAACGTTACGTAATAAGTAACATTACAGTCACCCTGTTATAATGTCAGATGGTGAGTGACAAGAGAGACCACGTGAATGACGAGAGAAACCACCCAAGTTTAATGTTTGGTGGTGAGTGAAAGCAAAAGCCACGCTAGTGTAACATTATGTGTTGAGTTCGAGGAGTGGCCACTGAATTGTAATAGTAGGTTGTAAGCGACAAGAGGACAGTTTAGTGTGATATTGGTGTTGAGTGACACAAGAGGCCAACGAAGTTCAATGTTAGGTGGTGTATGGCAAGAGAGGGCACCCTAGTGCAATATTAGGTGGTGTGTGACAGTAGAGGCCACTCAACTGTAATGATAAGTTGTAAGTGACAGGAGAGGCCACGCTAGTGTTATATTAGTTGATGAGCAACAGCAGAGGCCACTCTAGTGAAATGTTAGGTGGTGTGTGACAGGAGAAGCCACTCTAGTGTAATGTTAGGTGCTGGGTAAAAGGAAAAGCCATCCTGGTTGAATGTTAGGTATTGAGCGACAGAGGATGCCACCCTAGAGTAATGTTAGGTGGTGAGTGACAGGAGAGGTCACCTTACTTTAATGTTAGGTGTTGAATAACAGATGAGTGACAGGAAAGACCACCCTAAGGTAGCCTTAGCTTGTAAGTAAGAGAAAATGCCGCTCGAGTTTAATCTTAGAAGATGAATAACTGGAAAAGCCAACCTAATGTTATTTTTGGTGGTGAGTGACAAAAGAGGCCACCCAAGTGAAGTATTAGGTGGTGAATAAGAGAGGAGGCCGCTATAGCGCAATCTTAATAGATGAATGACAGGAAAAGCCAACCTGCTGTTATGTTTGGTGCTGAGCGACAGGAGAGGCCACCCTAGTGTAATGTTAGGTGGTAGATGACAGGAAATGCCACCATATTGCAATGTTGGTTGCTGATTGATAAGAGAAGCCAACGTAGCGTACATTAGGTATTGAGTGATGGGAGAGGCCACCCTAGGTGTGATATTAGGTGGTGGGTGACAGGAGAGGCCACCCTAGTGTAATTTGAAGTGGTGAATGACTGGAGAGGCCACTTCAATGTAATGTTAGGTGGTGAGTTACAGGAAAGGCCACCTGAATGTAGTCTTAGATGGTGAGTTATAGAAATAGCCGTCCGAGTGTAATCTTGGTTAATGTTAGACAGGAGAAGCCAACCTACTTTTTTGTTAGGTGTTGAGTGACAGAAGAGGTCACCCTAAAGTGATATTCGGTGCTGAGGGACAGGAAAGGCCTCCATCGTGTAATGTTTGGTGATGAGTGGCAGGAGAAGCCACCCTAGTGTAATGTTAGATGATGAGTGACAAGAGAAGTCATCCTCGAGTTTTATCAGGTTGTGAGTGATAGGAGAGACTACCCTAGAGTAGTATATGTTTTTGAGTGACAGGAGAGACGAGACCAATGTGATGTTAGTTGATGAGCGACAGGTGAGACACCTTCCTGGAATGTTACAAGGTGAGTGAAAGGAGAGGCTACCCGTGTAATAACAGGTGTTGAGTGACAGGAGGGACCACCCTAACTTAATGTTTGGTGATAAGTGACGGGAAAGGTTTCTCTAGTGTAGTGTTAGGTGTTTAGTGACTGTAGAAGTTCCTCTTGTGCAATTATAGGTGGTGAATGACGGGAGAGGCTCCTCTAGTGCAATGTTAGGTGGTGAGCGAAGGGAGAGCTTACCCTAGTGTAATGTTAAGTACAGAGTGACAGGAGAGACCACTCTATTACACTGTAAGGTAGTGAGTGACAGTTAAGGCTGACCTAGTGTAATGTTAAGTACTAGGTGAAACGAGAAGCCACCCTAGTGTAATGGTAAGTGATGAATGACAGGAAAGGCCACTGTAGTGTAATGTTAGGTGGTGAGTGACAGGAGAGGCCACCCTAATGTAATGTTAGGAAAGGCCACCCTAGTGGTCTTAGGTATTGAATAACATAAGTGGCCACTTTAGAGTAATATTAGGTTGTGAGTGACAGAAAAGACCACCCAAATGTAGACTTAGGGGGTGGATGAGAGAAAAAGCCGCCCAAGTGTATTATCAGTTGATGAATAACAGGAAAAACCAACCTACTGATATGTCAGGCACTAAGGAACAGGAGAGACCACCCTATTGTATTATTAGGTGGTGAGAGACATGCCACCATATCATAATGTTTGGTGCTGATTGATATGAGAAGCCAACGTAGTGTACTGTGAGGTGGCGAGTGAGGAAAGGCCACCCTCGTGTAATCTTAGGTATTGAATGAGAGGAGCGGCCGCTATAGTGTAATCTTAGTTGCTGAATAAAAGGAAAAGCCTCCCTACTGTAATGTTAGTTGCTGAGTGATATGAGAGGCCACCCTAGTGCAATGTTAGGTGCTGAGTGAAGGAAAGGCCACCCTAGTGTAATTTTAGTTGGTGCGTGATAGGAGAGGCATCTGCGGTGTAACGGTAGGTAATGTGTGACAGTGCAGCCTTGTTGCACTGTCAAGATGATGGGTGACAGGAGAGGCCACTCTAATGTAATATTAGATGGTATGTGACAGGAGTGTCCTCTCTAGAGTAAAGTTAGGTGGAGAGTGACAAGAGAGGCCAACCATGTATAATGTTAAGTACTGGACGCCAGGAAAGGCCACATTAGTACAATGTTAGGTGTTGAGCGATAGACGAGGCCAACCTAATGCAATCTTAGGTGGTGAGTGAGAGGAAGGGCCACCCTGTTGTAATGTCAGGTGGTCACAACAGTGTATTGATAGCAACAGAAGTCGCTCTAGTTTAATGTTAGGTTGTGAGTGATAAGAAAGGCCACCCTGATGTAGTCTTAGATGATGAGATGGAGAAACAGCCTCCTGATTGTGATCTTAGTTAACAAATTTAAAAGCCAATCTACTGTTATGATAGGTATTGAGTGACAGGAGAGGCCACCCTAGTGTAATGTTGGGTGGCGAATGACAAGTGTTAGGTGGTGAGTCACAGAAATAATGTAGTCTTAGGTGACAGAAACGGTAACTCTAATGTAATCATAGGTAGTAAGTGAGAGAAGAGGCTGCCCTTGTGTAATCTTAGTTGATGAAGAACAGGGAAAGATACCCTTCTGTAATGTTAGCTGCTGAGTGACAGGAGTGCCACCCGATTATGAAGTTAGGTGCTGAGTGATAGGAGAAGCCACCTCAGGACAATATTAGGTGCTAAGTAATAGGAGAGGCCTCCCCAGTGTAATGTTAGATGATGAGAGAAGACGCCAACCTAGAGTAATGTTAGGTGGTGAGAGACATGAGAAAGCCACAATGATATAAGATTAGGTGGTGAGTGACAGGAAAGTCCACCGTAGTGTAATGTTTGATGGTGAGTGACAGAAGGCTACCCTAGAGCAATGTTAGTTAATGAGTGACAGGAGAGTTTGCCTTACTGTGATTCTAGTTTTGAGTGACAGGAAAGGCCACCTTGATACAATGCTACCAGGAGAGGCCACACTCAAGTAATGTTAGGAAGTGACAGGAGAGGCCACCTTAGTGCAATGGTAGATGGTGAGTGACACGAAAAGCCACACAAGTGTATGATAGGTGGTGAGTGACAGGAGGAGATACCCTAGTGTAATGTTAGTAAAGCGTATCAGGATTAGCGGGAGTAACAGGAGATCTTAGTATTATAGTTGGTGATGAGCGACAGGAAACTCCACCGTAGTGTAATGTAAGGAGCTGAGTGAAAGGAGAGGCCATCCTGTTACAGTGTTAGGTGGAGAGAGACAGAAGTCACCCTAGCATAGTCTTAGGTGGTGAGTGAGAGAAGATCCCACCGTAGTGTAATCTTAGTTGGTGATTAGTAGGAAATGCCATTCTACTATAATTCTAGATGCTGAGTGCCAGGAAAGGCCACCTTAGTGTGATTTTAGGTATAGGGTGACAGGAGAGGCCACCCTTCTTTAATGTTTGGTGGTGAGTGAGAGAAAAGGCCACCCTAGTGTAATATTAGATGCTGTGTGACAGGAAAGACCACCCAATGATAGTGTCAAGTGGTGAGTGATAGGGGAGATTTCCCCAGTGTAATTTTAGGTGGTGAGTGATAGGTGTAATGATAGGTGCTGAGTGACATGGAAAACACCCCAGTGCAATGTTTGGTGGTGAGCGACAGGAGAGGCCACTCTAATTCAACATAAGGTATTTCGTGACAGGAAAGGGTGTCCTGGTGTAGTGTTAGGTGGTGGGTGATAGGAAAGGACACCTTAGCGTAATGTTAGGTGGTGAGTTGGTGAGTAATAGTAGAGCCTACCTTATTATAATGTTAGGTGGTGAGTGACAGATAAGGCCGCTACGGTGTAATGGTAGGTGGTGAATAACAGGAGAGTCTACCCTATTGTAATGTAAGGTGGTTAGTGACAAGAGAGGTCACACTAGTGTGATGTTAGGTGGTGAGTGAAAGGATACGCCACCCAAGTACCGTGTTAAGTGTTGAATGAAGGGATAAGTTTCCCTCGTGCACTGTTAGGTAGGTGAGTGACAAGAAGGGCTACTCCCAGTGTGATGTTAAGCGAAGAGTGAGCGGGGTGACCACCCTTTTGTAATGTAAGATAGTGGCTGTCCCAGTCTAATGATAGATGGTGAGTGACAGAAGAGGTCACCCTAGTGAGATGTTAGGTGATGAGTGAGAGGAGGCATCCCTGTTGTATTGCTAGTTAGTGAATGACAGGAGGGACTACCGTAGTGTAATATATTAGATGGTGAATGACTGGAGAGCTTACCCAAGTGTTATGTTTAGTGGCAAGTTACAGAAGAAGTCACCCTAGTTTAATTTTAGGAGATAAGTGACAAGAGAGTCCACCCTAGCTGTAATGTAAGGTGGTCAATAATAAGAGGGCTTACTCTAATGTGATGGTGGTTAGTGACACTTTAGTATATTATTAGATTGTGAGCGACGGAAGAGGCAAGTTAATCTAGTGTAGTGCTACATGGTGGGTGATTGATGGCTTCAACCTACTTTAATGTTAAGTGGTGAGTGACAGGATAGGCTACCGTCGTTTAGTATTAAGTGGTGATTAAGAAGAGAGGCCAACCTTGAAAATTGTTATGTGATCAGTGACAGGAGCGTACCTTATGATAATGTTAACGGGTGAGTGACTAGGGGACTCTGTAGTGTACTGATAGGCTTTTAGAGACTTGAAAACCTAACGTAGTCTAATGTTAATTGGTGAACGACAAGAGAGTCCACTTGAGTTTAATGTTAGGTGGTGAGTGACGGGAGAGGTCAAGCCATCCTAGTTAGATAGTCAGTGAATGACAGGCGCAGTCACCCTAGTTGAAAGTGAGTTGGTGAGTGACAGGAGAGGCTATCCTGGTTTACTGTTAGGTGTTAAGTAACAGGGGCGACCACGCTAGTATAATGTCAGGTAGTGATTGAAAGGAGAGGCCTCCCTCGTGTAATAATAGGTTGTGAGTGACAGGAAGCCCTACCCTAGTTTAACGTTAGTTGATGCGTGACGGAAGTGGACACCTTACTGTTGGGTGGTGAGTTACATGAAAGGTCAACCTTCAGTAATATTTAGTAGTGAGTGACAAAAGGAACCATCCTATGGAAATATTAGGTGCTGAGTGACAGGAAAAGCCTCCTTGCGGCCGATATAATGTAATCTTTGTTGGTAAATAAAAGGAAAATCAAACCTACTGTAATGTCTGGTGCTAAGTGACAAGAGAGGCCACCCAAGTGTAATATTGTGTGCTTAGTGACACAAGAGGACTTTGTTGTGTAACGTTAGGTAGTAAGGTACAGTACAGTTACCCTGTTGTAGTGTCAGGTGGTTAGTGAGAGAAGAGGCCACGTGAATGACGGACAGAACGCCCAAGTTTAATGTTTGGTGTTGAGTAGAAGGAAAAGCCAACCTAGTGTAACATTATGTGAAGAGTGACAGGAGTGGTCACCTTATTCTAATGTTAGGTGGCATCCTAGTATAATATTAGGGAGTGAATGACAGAAGAGGTCACCCTAGTGTAATGTAAGGCTGTGGGTGACAGGAAAGGCCACCCTAGTGTAATGGTAGGTGGTGCATGACAAAAAAGGCCACACTAGTGTAATGTTAGGTGTTGAGACACCCAAGTGTAAAGTTAACTGGTGAGTGGCAGGAATGGCCATCCTGTTGTAATGTTAGATGGTAGTCTTAAGTGATGAGTGAGAGAAGAGGCTGCCCTCATGTAATCTTAGATGATGGTTAACAGGGAAAGCCAACCAACTGTAATGTTAGATGATGAGTGACAGGAGATGACACCCATTATGATTTTAGGTGCTCAGTGACAGGAGAATCCACCTTACGGTAGTGTTAGGTGATGAGTGATCGTAGAGGCCTCGCTAGTATAATGTTACGTGGTGAGTGACAGGAGACACAACCTTATTGTAATGTTTGCTGGTGAATGACAGGAAAGACTACCCTATGGTAATGATAGGGTAACTGTTTTACACTCCTGATATCTACTATACTGGTTATAGAACCTGATATATTTTGGTCTGTAGAAAAAACATACTAAAGATATAATACCCATTTTAGTAAATCACAAAGGATATAATAATATTCTATATCTACATGTGCATTACTTTTTGAAATGAAAATATAAGTTATATAAAACAATAATGCTTTGGTAAGTTATCTTTAATACTTTATTAGTGCTGTGGAATGAGTTGCTTGGCTCTATGTAGTTATGCGTTTGGTGATTGTAAAGTTATTTGTAAATCAACTCTCTCTCTCTCTCTCTCTCTCTCTCTCTCTCTCTCTCTATATATATATATATATATATATATATATATATATATATATATATATATATATATATTTCACATAGTGTACTTTAAACATTGCACTCATATATTGCTTATGGATTTAAGCATGTTTAACAGACATACTGTATGTACGTAGTCCACCGTTATTGACAGCAGACTAAAAGAAGGAAATACATTTCAATTGGGGCTTGATTCTTAAATATACAAATGTTCACTGTAAAGTCATTGCTACATATGAGATTAGATATAAATAGATTATAAATTTGGATTAACCTCTAAGTTTTGATCAAGGCAGGCATCATTGTGAAGTCTTGTTTTATTTATGTAGTTCTTTGTAGAAAAATGATGGCTGTATATGTGGAAATGTTGGTGGTGGTCTTGCGTTGTTCTGTTTGTAGTAGCCAGAGAATGTACTGCCTCTTTCAATCGAAGACACCTGCAATGTTCATAGTAACAGTGTCAATCAATGCAAAGTAGTGCTATTAAAGCACATGTGTGATACTTGTACGAACAAGAAAGTTGTGAATGGTCAATTACTATGAATAGAACTATACATGATGCTTTTGAAATTCTGAAACTATACTTGCTAAAAGCAAATTAGGTTCCTCATTTACTGAAAATATTTATAGCTACCCACCTACCCGGCCAATATCTCTGTTTCATAAAAGACAAGATAACTTTCTGGTTATTACAAATATGTGAACCTTGCAACTTGATATTAAACATAATCTTAGACATGATATTCTGAGTGAAAGTTTAACCTGTCATAATCTTCCTTATTTGTAATCTGTAGGAACACAGCAAAAACCAAGTACTTACTTATCTTTCTCCTTCGGAGATTTATGATAAACTAACTCAGGATGAGTTCGTATTCGTCTTTTGCAGACGCATCATGGATGGCAACCCCCAACGCAGACATATTGACACACAAATGGCAACATTCGATTTCACCGCCTAACCATTACTTGCAGACGACAACAATTGGTAAAGCCATGATCTAGCGAGTTTCCCGTGCATTCGGTACTTGGTTTGTGCATTAGTTTATTGGTTTCCTCAGCACACCGCTGTTTCCTGACTCGCCTATTTATGTTGTATAGTCTTTGGTAGAGATTGCCTCAGGGGCCCGATATATAAAGACCTCAGTAGAGACTGCCATAGGGACCTGATATATAAAGACGTGAATATACACTTTCACAAGGACCTTTTATATAAAGGCCTCAGTACCGACTGCAACGGGGGACCAGATATATAGACTTTAGTATAGACTGTCATAGGAACCCCATTATACAAAGACTTTAATACAGACTGCCACAGAGACCCGATATGTAACGTCTTCAATATAGAAAGTCACAGACACCAGACATTTAGAGATTTCATCACAGACTGCCTCACGGACCCGATATATAACGACTTCAGTACACTCGACCACAGGGATCGGATATGTAAAGACTTCAGTAGAGACTGCCAGAGGAGTTGGAGTGATGTGGTATATATCGAGAAGGCTTTCCTGAGTTGCGTCCTTTGTTTGTAATAACCAATCAAGTGGCTTCACTGCCAGTGAGGGAAGGTGGTAGTGTATTGGCTTCTAACAATACCCCAGCTAACTCAAGAATATCCTGTTCCCTTTACTTGGAACAATCCATTAGGTAGTAGGCTGTTGACAGCAGCCGCCCAGGATGGTACGACTCTCCTGACTGAGGACAATCTTACACTCTCCATGTCAGGATTGTCGGTCTTACTTTCCGTTTCATTAAACTGGGACTAACGAGTTTGTCTCCTTACTAGCACCATATACCAATTGAACCTTCACTTATTTTCTTCGTATAATGATTCTTGTCATATGTCTGCACAATGATTTTTGAAGTTAGATATTCCCCGGCATCATGGGATGCTAAGAATCATCGGGTTTTCGCCTGATTCAACTGCCAGTGAGAGGTAGGGCTCTGACAATAGTAGTAAACACACACACACACACACACACACACACACACACACCCGGATTTCCAAACTTTGATGTTTTCTGGCTCAAGAGATCTGTCTTCCTAAACCCCACACATTTTCTTTGTTTGGCTCACTGCTCTCCTAATACAATAAATTTTCTAGCTTTTTTCTTCTATTCATACATCTGCCATGAGACTGTGGCATCCTCTCACCCGCAATCCTGGATCTTCTCAATAAAGGATTCCACCCTTTACCATAGGGAATGTTTGAATTGTGAGTGTGCTCATACGTGTGGTGGCGGGATTTATGCCCCACGTTCCCTATTCTCAGTAAACAAGAGCAAATCATCTCCCACTCCACCCATATTACTAACCGCTGCGACCACTCTCCTGATATTCTGGATCTGTTCCTCTTCGCCAAAAGCATAACAAAGTTCACTGTTTTGAGAATAGGCGCATTTATCCCTTCTTCGTCAAAGGCGACCTCTTCTAACCCATCGTTCAACCACTCCTCTTCTGAGGTCAATCAGACGAGAGATCAGGTATGCTGGGCTTGGAAAATCTATCCTTGCCCTGACTCACATTCAGCTTTTCTCACTGTTCGTAATCATTGCGAATACGTTATCCGTGAGACAAAGCGTTCCTTTATTCAAAGGAAATGCGATAATCTCTCCTCGTAATCCATTGATGGGTGTTCCTGGTCTTTAGCTAAAAGCATATCTCAGAACTTTTATCGCTCGACCTTTCCTTTGCTTTTTCTTTCAGACGGCACTATAGCTGTCTCTCCCGTAGACAAAGCAACTCTAGTACCCGTTTTCCCTCCGACTCTATGTTGGATGACTCTATCTATCGAATCCCCGATGCTCCTCTTATCAGTCCTATGCTCCTTCCCGTGATGTCTTTTTGAACTAAGAAGCGCTTTTATCTATGGATATAGACAAGGTTATAGTTCTGATAGCATCTATACCCATGTACTGAAAGAGTGTGCCTATGAACTTGCGCGTATGCTTGCTCGTCTCTACCATTTCTATGTAAAAAACAGGAATTTTCTTCTTCCTTGAAAGCATGCTTTGATACATCTCATCCCTAAGAAAGGTGACATTCCTACCCTTCTAACTATCGTTCGTTGCTTTTAACATCTAATATTTCCAAAGCCTTTGAATTCTTCTTCATCTCCTATTTCCTCAGACATCTTGAATTTCAGTCTTTTCTCTGTTAACCAGAATGGCCTCTGTAAAGCTAGATCCACCAGAGATACTCTTCCCTCTCTTACTAGTGTCTGGGCATCATCCCTGAGAGATTTAGGGGAGTCTTATGTAGTTGCCTTTGCCATATCATAAGCGTGAGGCATTAAAGTCTCATCTTTAAGCCCCTGTCTTTTGGCTTCGCTCCTTCACTTTGCTACCATAAATCTAGCTTCCTTTCTGGCCGATCTATTACCTGGTTGTTGATGGATCAGCCTTCCCGCTCCTCTCTTTCTCCATCAACAGCGGTGTCCCTCAAGGTTCTGTCCTGTCTCCTACAGTTTTTATCCCATCAATCAACGATCTCTTTCTTCCACGACTCACCACTGCATTTCTCCACATCCTTGAATCCTGCTGCTTCTCTCCTTTGATTTACATCTCATCTCAGGACAATATCCTCAATAAGCTCAGACTTAGCCAGATTATCGAAATGGGGTAAACAAAATCGGGTCAAGTCGAATGCTTCCAAAAACCACAACTTACCTCTCTCCTTTGACGGTCCTGTAATTCCACCCTTTGACGCAATGAGTATAATTGATATTACTATAACATCCGCTCTATCTGGAAAATTCCACATTACAGAAATAGCTTAGTCTGCCTCTGAAAGACTGGAAGATTGCTCTGTTAACATAGAGGATTGATCTGTCATTGTATGGAGCACTGCTTTCACTTCGAGGGTATCTAGCCCTGCATCCTTACCTGACAGTGTTCACTCGATAGCGGTCCGACTTATAAACTGTCCTAGGCTAACTTCAAAACTGGGCGTGCTTGCACTACGCCACAATGTTGGTTCACTTTCCCTCTTCTTTAGGCACTACTCTGGTTTTGCTTCCGAGAGCTGACTTCTTGTGTGGCCCTATCACTAGCCAGATCTCGCCGTACTCGGCAAGTTGCCCTGTCGCATGATTATTGTGAGGCCGTTGGTAACTCAAGGGTAGGCCGTTTTAATAACTACTTCTTTCCCCACACGTCGAAGCCTTGGAACTCTCTACCTTCCTATGTCTTCCCCAATAACTGTGAATTGGTATATTCTGGGAGACAGCTTTTTTACTTCTTCGAAAATTCGTAGATACTATTTTCCTTATCTCTTTTCCCCCCCTCTCAATGATCTCTATATATTCCAGTTAAGGTTTGATCTTGATATGGACTTTTGTCAATAACCGGAACCTAAAACATTGAGAAAAAAAATCTTCTTGTCGCGATAGCGAGACTTTGGCACAGACTGCTACAGGGACCCGATATATAAAGACTTCAGCACAGACCTCCGCAGGAACCAGATATATAAAGTATTCATCAGAAATGATCACAGGAAACTGATAAATAAAGATTTTGGTTCAGACTGCCACAGGAACCCGATACATAAATACCGCAGTACAGACTTCCATAGGATCCCAATGTTTAATGGAAGACAGAAGAAACTTCTTTAAGGGACCGTTAAGTAAAGACTTCGCTACAAACTTCCGCAAGGACCGATAAGTAAAGACTAACGTACAGACTTCTACAGCGAACCGATATATAAAGACTTCGGTACAGACTGCCATATGGATCTGATGTATAGAGTGTTATATGAAATTGTTGATGATCAGATAGATAAAGAAAGTAAATATCATCTATAAAGTAGAAAAGAAAAAAAACTTTTAGTTTTAGCTTCAGTCTCTTCGACAGTTTTCGAAGTCCTTAGAAAACAGAACACAGAACTTGGACGTAAGTGGTTACTTACTTAAATCCTCTCTTCGCATTCTTTATAATGGACAAATTTCATTTTATATCATTATAGTACCAGGCGTATTGAACAGCAGCAGGTATCTGTGCATATATACTTCAAAAGATGAAGGAACGTGTACTGACAAGAACAACTGACATGAATATAGTGTCAAACATTGATCCATGAACAGATATAAACATCTTACTCTTCATGATTTTGGTGATAAAACATTTATCGTCAAAAACTTTATGGTGTATTATGATTTCAGCAGAGAGCTTTAAGAATGATAGTGGAAGAATACCAAATTTTTACAATATATCTCTCATTAACATCTCTCTTCAACAAACAGGCTCTTGATCATGTTATATAAGACTTTTGATCAGCATGCTATAAGATATCATTTTCCAACAGCGGTGGTGAGATAAGAAGCCTCCAGTCCCTAAGCTACAGTTGGTACTACACCTTTGGTATGCACTTGTGTGAAGCTCATGTCTCCCTTCCTCGCAATCCAAGTACTCAGATCTTCGTACTGTTCCTGTGGCTCTACACCGTCATACTCACCATTGTCTACGCTGCTAACTTAAAATCTTTCTTACTGGTGAAGAAACAGCCGACTGTCATGCAGACCTTTCAGGACGTGTATGAATCAGGCATAGAAGTAGGAGGAACATCAAAGATACACACTGAAGAATTTGCCTCGTCGATTAATCCCTATGTAAAGGTTAGTGAGTTGAAATACCTTAAACCACAATCACAAACAGGAAAACTGATGTCAATAATACACGTAGTTAAACCTGTGTCGCATGGCGGGTTGTTCTGTACCTTACACTTATTCTCCTTTCTTTTCAACGATTTCCTCTACTGCACAAATAATGAAATGCACTTATGCGCTGACGACTCATCCACATCCTTCAGTTCTGCTCCTTCTTCTCTTACTCGAAATGTATTTAGTCTTGACACAGTTTCCTCAATAAACTCAAACTTGGACACAATATCGCACTTGGGTATACGAAATCTAGTCAATTTTAATGTCTCCAAGGAACAATTTCTATCGCCTTCAAAACTCTCGTCTCTACTTTGTCGGTTCTGTAATTCCATCTCAACTCACTGAACATACTGAATATTACTGTAACATAAGTTCTTTTCTTGGAAACCCCATATAACGGGAATAGTTAAGCCTGCTTGTAAGAAGAAAAGAAACTTTGTGTCATGTTTAGACGTCAAAACTTCTTTTCTTCTGAAAAGTTACTCCGTCTGTACAAGGGAATGATTCGTCCTTGCATGGATTACAGCTCTCACATTTGGGGTGATTCTAGCTCAGCATCCTTACTTGAAAGAGTTGAATCGGAAGCGGTCCGACTTATACTGTCCCAGGCGAACTTCCAAACTTGAGGCTCCAACCTTACGCCGCAATGATGGTTCACTTTCCCTCTTCTATAGGTATTACATTGGATTTTTCTCCTAGGAGCTGGCTGCTTGTGTGCCCCCTACCACTAGGTAGACCACGCAATACTTAGCAAGCTGCTTTGTCACATGATAACTGTGTGGCCATCGGCAACTCAAGGGTGGGCCGTTTCTATACCAGCTTCTTTCCTTATATCTTGAAGCTTTTGACCTTTCCCGGTGACTATGACCTGGCATATTTCAAAGGACAGATTTTCCTCTTCTTCCAGAGTTTGTAAATACTCTCCCATATCATTTTTCCCCTTTCACTATTTCTCTCTATATTTCAATTAAGGCCTAACCTTGATGTGTACTTTTGTCGTGACTGGGGCCTTCGAAAGAATAGATAGGACCAGTAAACTGTCCCTCACAGATGACTGTTTTATTTTCATAAGATTGTTTCTGACTTCTTTAACATGCATAATATCTCTTTTTACATAACTTGGGAAGTTATGTGAAACATCTATATGTGTTATCTCAATGTTTCGATTTGAATCTAATCAAATTATCTTCAGGAGTACGTGGAGAAGTCAGTCGAGCAAGTGGGAATGATTGCGTGTTCCTAGGTAAGGTTGCAAGACACCTATAGGCGGGGAAATACGTTGCACTACGCGCTCACATGTAGTTACATAGTTGTAGCATCCGGTCTTGGCCTGTGTTCTAATGTTTGATTTCTGGTTGTTGTTCCTTGATAACTAGTGCTTCGGCAATGTGTAAGCGTTGTATGTCTTGTTCAGAGCGTAGTAGCCTTCTAGATTTAACAAATATCTCTTGTGTGAGACCAGTGTTACACTTCTTGGAGACATGTAGTTTGATGGAGCCTTCTTGTAGGTGTAGGGTAAGTCTACTATACAGTGTACTGGATAAGTTTCCCACTTGGGTCATGATGGAATGGAGCTAAAACATTCCTTGTTAAAATTTGATGTCATAATCTACGTTGCATTCTTGTGTGAACAAAAGTGTACTTGTCTTTTTCTAGCGCTACCTAGCTAAGGAGGGGTGGGGGTGGAATGCTATTTCATGCGTGGTGGAGTGGTGACGGGTATGTAAGAAAGCTGCAAATATGAATATGTACATGTGTATATATGTATATGTCTGTATATGCATTTATATATATGTTCGTTGAAACGTATAGGTGTGCATATATAGGTGTGAGAGCGTTTATGTATGTACATGTGTATGTGGGTAGGTTGAGCCATTCTTCGTCTGGTTACTTGCTTTACTTCGCTGACACGGAAAACGGCGGTTGTATGAAATAATAAATGTATATATATATATATATATATATATATATATATATATATATATATATATATATATATATATATATATATATATATATATATTTTTTTTTTTTTTTTTTTCATACGATTCGCCATTTCCCGCATTTGCGAGGTAGCATTAAGAACAGAGGACTGGGCCTTAGAGGGAAAATCCTTACCTGGCCCCCTTCTCTGTTCCTTCTTTTGGAAAATTAAAAAAAGAAAACGAGAGGGGAGGATTTCCAGCCACCCGCTCCCTCCCCTTTTAGTCGCCTTCTACGACACGCAGGGAATACGTGGGAAGTATTCTTTCTCCCCTATCCCCAGGGACATATATATATATATATATATATATATATATATATATATATATATATATATATATATATATATATATATATATATATATATATATATATATATATATATATATATGTTATCCCTGGGGATAGGGGAAAAAGAATACTTCCCACGTATTCCCGGCGTCTCGTAGAAGGCGACTAAAAGGGGAGGGAGCGGGGGGCTGGAAATCCTTCCCTCTCTTTATTCTTTTTTTTTTAATTTTCCAAAAGAAAGAGCAGAGAAGGGGGGCCAGGTGAGGATATTCCCTAAAAGGCCCAGCTCTCTGTTCTTAACGCTACCTCGCTAACGCGGGAAATGGCGAATAGTTTGAAAGAAAAAAATATATAGCAGTACTCCTGAAACAGGAGTAGTGGGAGTATGTGATAGAATGTAAGGAAGTAAATTCTCGATTAATATGGGTAAAACTGAAAGTTGATGGAGAGACATGGGTGATTATTGGTGCATATGCACCTGGGCATGAGAAGAAAGATCATGAGAGGTAAGTGTTTTGGGAGCAGCTGAATGAGTGTGTTAGTGGTTTTGATGCACGAGACCGGGTTATAGTGATGGGTGATTTGAATGCAAAGGTGAGTAATGTGACAGTTGAGGGAATAATTGGTATACATGGGGTGTTCAGTGTTGTAAATGGAAATGGTGAAGAGCTTGTAGATTTATGTGCTGAAAAAGGACTGATGATTGGGAATACCAGATTAAAAAAGCGAGATATACAGAAGTATACTTATGTAAGTAGGAGAGATGGCCAGATAGCGTTATTGTATTACGTGTTAAATGACAGGCGCGCGAAAGAGAAACTTTTGGATGTTAATGTGCTGAGAGGTGCAACTGGAGGGATGTCTGATCATTATCTTGTGGAGGCTAAGGTGAAGATTTGTATGGGTTTTCAGAAAAGAAGAGTGAATGTTGGGGTGAAGAGGGTGGTGAGAGTAAGTGAGCTTGGGAAGGAGACTTGTGTGAGGAAGTACCAGGAGAGACTGAGTACAGAATGGAAAAAGATGAGAACAAAGGAGGTAACGGGAGTGAGGGAGGAATGGGATGTATTTAGGGAAGCAGTGATGGATTGCGCAAAAGATGCTTGTGGCATGAGAAGAGTGGGAGGTGGGTTGATTAGAAAGGGCAGTGAGTGGTGGGATGAAGAAGTAAGAGTATGAGCGAAAGAGAAGAGAGAGGCATTTGGACGATTTTTGCAGGAAAAAATGCAATTGAGTGGGAGACGTATAAAAGAAAGAGACAGGAGGTCAAGAGAAAGGTGCAAGAGGTGAAAAAAGGGCAAATGAGAGTTGGGGTGAGAGAGTATCATTAAATTTTAGGGAGAATAAAAAGATGTTCTGGAAGGAGGTAAATAAAGTGCATAAGACAAGGGAGCAAATGGGAACTTCAGTGAAGGGCGCAAATGGGGAGGTGATAACAAGTAGTGGTGATGTAAGAAGGAGATGGAGTGAGTATTTTGAAGGTTTGTTGAATGTGTTTGATGATAGAGTGGCAGATATAGGGTGTTTTGGTCGAGGTGGTGTGCAAAGTGAGAGGGTTAGGGAAAATGATTTGGTAAACAGAGAAGAGGTACTAAAACCTTTGCGGAAGATGAAAGCCAGCAAGGCAGCGGGTTTGGATGGTATTGCAGTGGAATTTATTAAAAAAGGGGGTGACTGTATTGTTGACTGGTTGGTAAGGTTATTTAATGTATGTATGACTCATAGTGAGGTGCCTGAGGATTGGCGGAATGCGTGCATAGTGCCATTGTACAAAGGCAAAGGGGATAAGAGTGAGTGCCCAAATTACAGAGGTATAAGTTTGTTGAGTATTCCTGGTAAATCATATGGGAGGGTATTGATTGAGAGGGTGAAGGCATGTACAGAGCATCAGATTGGGGAAGTGCAGTGTGGTTTCAGAAGTGGTAGAGGATGTGTGGATCAGGTGTTTGCTTTGAAGAATGTATGTGAGAAATACTTAGAAAAGCAAATGGATTTGTATATAGCATTTATGGATCTGGCGAAGGCATATGATAGAGTTGATAGAGATGCTCTGTGGAAGGTATTAAGAATATATGGTGTGGGAGGCAAGTTGTTAGAAGCAGTGAAAAGTTTTTATCGAGGATGTAAGGCATGTGTACGTGTAGGAAGAGAGGAAAGTGATTGGTTCTCAGTGAATGTAGGTTTGCGGCAGGGGTGTGTGATGTCTCCATGGTTGTTTAATTTGTTTATGGATGGGGTTGTTAGGGAGGTGAATGCAAGAGTTTTGGAAAGAGGGGCAAGTATGAAGTCTGTTGGGGATGAGAGAGCTTGGTAAGTGAGTCAGTTGCTGTTCGCTGATGATACAGCGCTGGTGGCTGATTCATGTGAGAAACTGCAGAAGCTGGTGACTGAGTTTGGTAAAGTGTGTGAAAGAAGAAAGTTAAGAGTAAATGTGAATAAGAGCAAGGTTATTAGGTACAGTAGGGTTGAGGGTCAAGTCAATTGGGAGGGGAGTTTGAATGGAGAAAAACTGGAGGAAGTGAAGTGTTCTAGATATCTGGGAGTGGATCTGTCAGCGGATGGAACCATGGAAGCGGAAGTGGATCATAGGGTGGGGGAGGGGGCGAAAATTCTGGGAGCCTTTAAGAATGTGTGGAATTAGAGAACATTATCTCGGAAAGCAAAAATGGGTATGTTTGAAGGAATAGTGGTTCCAACAATGTTGTATGGTTGCGAGGCGTGGGCTATGGATAGAGTTGTGCGCAGGAGGATGGATGTGCTGGAAATGAGATGTTTGAGGACAATGTGTGGTGTGAGGTGGTTTGATCGAGTAAGTAACATAAGGGTAAGAGAGATGTGTGGAAATAAAAAGAGCGTGGTTGAGAGAGCAGAAGAGGGTGTTTTGAAATGGTTTGGGCACATGGAGAGAATGAGTGAGGAAAGATTGACGAAGAGGATATATGTGTCGGAGGTGGAGTGAGCGAGGAGAAGAGGAAGACCAAATTGGAGGTGGAAAGATGGAGTGAAAAAGATTTTGTGTGATCGGGGCCTGAACATGCAGGAGGGTGAAAGGAGGGCAAGGAATAGAGTGAATTGGAGCGATGTGGTATACCGGGGTTGACGTGCTGTCAGTGGACTGAACCAAGGCATGTGAAGCGTCTGGGGTAAACCATGGAAAGCTGTGTAGGTATGTATATTTGCGTGTGTGGACGTATGTATATACATGTGTATGGGGGTGGGTTGGGCCATTTCTTTCGTCTGTTTTCTTGCGCTACCTCGCAAACGCGGGAGACAGCGACAAAGCAAAAAAAAAGAAAAAAAAAGATATATATATATATATATATATATATATATATATATATATATATATATATATATATATATATATATATATATATATATATATATATATATATATATATATATATATATATATATTTGGTTTAGGAATGTCTTGGGAGTAAAGTCAGGGGTTAGTGAGAAGACAAGAGCAAGGGAAGGAGTACCACTACTCCTGAAACAGGAGTTGTGGGAGTATGTGATATAGTGTAAGAAAGTAAATTCTAGATTGATATGGGTAAAACTGAAAGTTGATGGAGAGAGATGGGTGATTATTGGTGCATATGTACCTGGGCATGAGAAGAAAGATAATGAGAGGCATGTGTTTTGGGAGCACCTGAATGAGTGTGTTAGTGGTTTTGATGCACAAGACGGGGTTATAGTGATGGGTGATTTGAATACAAAGGTGAGTAATTTGGCAGTTGAGGGAATAATTGGTATACATGGGGTGCTCAGTGTTGTAAATGGAAATGGTGAAGACCTTGTAGATTTATGTGCTGAAAAAGGACTGGTGATTAGGAATACCTGGTTTAACAAGCTATATATACATAAGTACAAGTATGTAAGTAGGAAAGATGGCCAGAGAGACTTATTGGATTACGTGTTAATTGATAGGCGCGCGAAAGAGAGACTTTTGGATGTTAATGTGCTGAGAGGTGCAACTGGAGGGATGTCTGATCATTATCTTGTGGAGGCGAAGGTGAAGATTTGTAGGGGTTTTCAGAAAAAAAGAGATGTTGGGGTGAAGAGAGTGGTGAGAGTAAGTGAGCTTGGGAAGGAGATTTGTGTGAGGAAGTACCAGGAGAGACTGAGTACAGAATGGAAAAAGATGAGAACAAAGGAGGTAACGGGAGTGAGGGAGGAATGGGATGTATTTAGGGAAGCAGTGATGGCTTGCGCAAAAGATGCTTGTGGTATGAGAAGCGTGGGAGGTGGGTTGATTAGAAAGGGTAGTGATTGGTGGGATGAAGAAGTAAGATTATTAGTGAAAGAGAAGAGAGAAGCATTTGGACGATTTTTGAAGGGAAAAAATGCAAATGAGTGGGATATGTATAAAAGAAAGAGGAAGGAGGTCAACAGAAAGGTGCAAGAGGTGAAAAAGACTGGAAATGAGAGTTGGGTGACAGAGTATCATTAAATTTTAGGCAGAAAAAAAAGATGTTTTGGAAGGAGGTAAATAAAGTGCGTAAGACTAGGGAGCAAAAGGGAACTTCAGTGAAGGAGGCTAATGGGGAGGTGACAACTAGTAGTGGTGATGTGAGAAGGAGATCGAGTGAGTATTTTAAAGGTTTGTTGAATGTGTTTGATGATAGAGTGACAGATATAGGGTGTTTTGGTCGAAGTGATGTGCAAAGTGAGAGAGAGAGAGGGAAAATGATTGGTAAACAGAGAAGAGGTAGTAAAAGCGTTGCGGAAGATGAAAGCCGGCAAGGCAGGAGGTTTGGACGGTATTGCAGTGGGATTTATTAAAAAAGGGGGTGACTGTGTTCTTGAATGGTTGGTAAGGTAATTTAATGCATGTATGGTTCATGGTTAGGTGCCTAAGGATTGGCGGAATGCTTGCATAGTGCCATTGTACAAAGGCAAAGGGGATAAGAGTGCGTGCTCAAATTACAGAGGTATAAGTTTGTTGAGTGTTCCTGGTAGATTATATGGGAGGGTATTGATTGAGAGGGTGAAGGCATGTACAGAGCATCAGATTGGGGAAGAGCAGTGTGTTTCAGAATTGTTAGAGGATGTGTTGATCAGGTGTTTGCTTTGAAGAATGTACGTTAGAAACACTTAGAAAAGCAAATGGATTTGTATGTAGCATTTATGGATCTAGAGAAGGCATAGGATAGAGTAGATAGAGATGCTCTGTGGAAGGTATTAATAATATATGGTGTGGGAGGCAAGTTGTTAGAAGCAGTGAAAAGTTTTTATCGAGGATTTAAGGCATGTGTACGTGTAGGAAAAGAGGAAAGTGATTGGTTCTCAGTGAATGTAGGTTTGCGGCAGGGGTGTGTGATGTCTCCATGGTTGTTTAATTTGTTTATGAATGGGGTTTGTTAGGGAGGTGAATGCAAGAGGTTTGGAAAGAGGGGCAAGTATACAGTCTGTTGTGGATGAGAGAGCTTGGTAAGTGAGTCAGTTGCTGTTCGCTGATGATACAGCGCTGGTGGCTGAGTCATGTGAGAAACTGCAGAAGCTGGTGACTGAGTTTGGTAAAGTGTGTGAAAGAAGAAAGTTAAGAGTAAATGTGAATAATAACAAGGTTATTAGGTACAGTAGGGTTGAGGGTCAAGTCAATAGGGAGGTAGGTTTGAATGGAGAAAAACTGGAGGAAATAAAGTCTTTTAGATATCTGGGAGTGGATCTGGCAGCGGATG
>NC_092231.1:47709530-47767591 GCF_036320965.1 Panulirus ornatus
GGTGTGCAAAGTGAGATGGTTAGGGAAAATGATTTGGTAAACAGAGAAGAGGTAGTAAAACCTTTGCGGAAGATGAAAGCCGGCAATGCAGCAGGTTTGGATGGTATTGCAGTGGAATTTATGAAAAAAGGTGATGACTGTATGAGTGACTGGTTGGTAAGGTTATTTAATGTATGTATGACTAATGGTGAGGTGCCTGAGGATTGGTGGAATGCGTGCATAGTGCCATTGTACAAAGGCAAAGGGGATAAGAGTGAGTGCTCAAATTACAGAGGTATAAGTTTGTTGAGTATTCCTGGTAAATTATATGGGAGGGTATTGATTGATAGGGTGAAGGCATGTACAGAGCATCAGATTGGGGAAGTGCAGTGTGGTTTCAGAAGTGGTAGAGGATGTGTGGATCAGGTGTTTGCTTTGAAGAATGTATGTGAGAAATACTTAGAAAAGCAAATGGATTTGTATGTAGCATTTATGGATCTGGAGAAGGGATATGATAGAGTTGATAGAGATGCTCTGTGGAAGGTATTAAGAATATATGGTGTGGGAGGCAAGTTGTTAGAGGCAGTGAAAAGTTTTTATCGAGGATGTAAGGCATGTGTACGGTAGGAAGAGAGGAAAGTGATTGGTTCTCAGTGAATGTAGGTTTGCGGCATAGGTGTGTGATGTCTCCATGGTTGTTTAATTTGTTTATGGATGGGGTTGTTAGGGAGGTGAATGCAAGAGTTTTGGAAAGAGGGGCAAGTATGAAGTCTGTTGTGGATGAGAGAACTTGGGAAGTGAGTCAGTTGTTGTTCGCTGATGATACATCGGTGGTGGCTGATTCATGTAAGAAACTGCAGAAGCTGGTGACTGAGTTTGGTAAAGTGTGTGAAAGAAGAAAGTTAAGAGTAAATGTGAATAAGAGCAAGGTAATTAGGTACAGTAGGGTTGAGGGTCAAGTCAATTGGGAGGTAAGTTTGAATGGAGAAAAACTGGGGGAAGTAAAGTGTTTTAGATATCTGGGAGTGGATCTGGCAGCGGATGGAACCATGGAAGCGGAAGTGGATCATAGTGTGGGGGAGGGGGCGAAAATTCTGGGAGCCTTGAAGAATGTGTGGAAGTCTAGAACATTATCTCGGAAAGCAAAAATGGGTATGTTTGAAGGAATAGTGGTTCCAACAAGGTTTTATGGTGGCGAGGCGTGGGCTATGGATAGAATTTTGCGCAGGAGGGTGGATGTGCTGGAAATGAGATGTTTGAGGACAATGTATGGTGTGAGGTAGTTTGATCGAGTAAGTAACGTCAGGGTAAGAGAGATGTGTGGAAATAAAAAGAGCTTGGTTGAGAGAGCAGAAGAGAGTGTTTTGAAATGGTTTGGGCATATGGAGATAATGAGTGAGGAAAGATTGACCAAGAGGATATATGTGTCGGAGGTGGAGGGAACGAGAAGTGGGAGACCAAATTGGAGGGGGAAAGATGGAGTGAAAAAGATTTTGTGTGATCGGGGCCTGAACATGCAGGAGGGTGAACGGAGGGCAAGGAATAGAGTGAATTTGATCGATGTAATATACCGGGGTTCACTTGCTGTCAGTGGGTTGAATCAGGGCATGTGAAGCGTCTGGGTAAACCATGGAAAGCTGTGTAGGTATATATATTTGCGTGTGTGGACGTATGTATATACATGTGTATGGGGGTGGGTTGGGCCATTTCTTTCGTCTGTTTCCTTGCGCTACCTCGCAAACGCGGGAGACAGCGACAAAGCAAGAAAAAAAAATATATATATATAAATATATATATATTTATATATATATATATATATATATATATATATATATATATATATATATATATATATATATATATATATTTATATATATATATATATATATATATATATATATATATATATATATATATATATATATATATATATATATATATATATATATATATATATTTTTTTTTTTATACTTTGTCGCTGTCTCCCGCGTCTGCGAGGTAGCGCAAGGAAACAGACGAAAGAAATGGCCCAACCCCCCCCATACACATGTACATACACACGTCCACACACGCAAATATACATACCTACACAGCTTTCCATGGTTTACCCCAGACGCTTCACATGCCTTGATTCAATCCACTGACAGCACGTCAACCCCTGTATACCAATTCACTCTATTCCTTGCCCTCCTTTCACCCTCCTGCATGTTCAGGCCCCGATCACACAAAATCCTTTTCACTCCATCTTTCCACCTCCAATTTCCTCTCCCTCTTCTCCTCGTTCCCTCCACCTCCAAAACATATATCCTCTTGGTCAATCTTTCCTCACTCATTCTCTCCATGTGCCCAAACCATTTCAAAACACCCTCTTCTGCTCTCTCAACCACGCTCTTTTTATTTCCACACATCTCTCTTACCCTTACGTTACTTACTCGATCAAACCACCTCACACCACACATTGTCCTCAAACATCTCATTTCCAGCACATCCATCCTCCTGCTCACAACTCTATCCATAGCCCACGCCTCGCAACCATACAGCATTGTTGGAACCACTATTCCTTCAAACATACCCATTTTTGCTTTCCGAGATAATGTTCTCGACTTCCACACATTTTTCAAGGCTCCCAAAATTTTCGCCCCCTCCCCCACCCTATGATCCACTTCCGCTTCCATGGTTCCATCCGCTGACAGATCCACTCCCAAATATCTGAAACACTTCACTTCCTCCAGTTTTTCTCCATTCAAACTCACCTCCCAATTGACTTGACCCTCAACCCTACTGTACCTAATAACCTTGCCCTTATTCACATTTACTCTTAACTTTCTTCTTCCACACACTTTACCAAACTCAGTCACCAGCTTCTGCAGTTTCTCACATGAATCAGCCACCAGCGCTGTATCATCAGCGAACAACAACTGACTCACTTCCCGAGCTCTCTCATCCCCAACAGACTTCATACTTGCCCCTCTTTCCAGGACTCTTGCATTTACCTCCCTAACAACCCCATCCATAAACAAATTAAACAACCATGGAGACATCACACACCCCTGCCGCAAACCTACATTCACTGTTTATATATATATATATATATATATATATATATATATATATATATATATATATATATATATATATATATATATATATATATATATATATATATATATATATATATATATATATATATATATATATATATATATATATATATATATATATATATATATATATATATATATATATATATATCCCTGGGGATAGGGGAGAAAGAATACTTCCCACGTATTCCCTGCGTGTCGTAGAAGGCGACTAAAAGGGGAGGGAGCGGGGGGCTAGAAATCCTCCCCTCTCGTTTTTTTTTAATTTTCCAATAGAAGGAACAGAGAATTGGGCTAGGTGAGGGTATTCCCTCAAAGGCCCAGTCCTCTGTTCTTAAAGCTACCTCGCTAATGCGGGAAATGGCGAATAGTTTGAAAGAAAAAGAAAATATATATATATATATATATATATATATATATATATATATATATATATATATATATATATATATATATATATATATATATATATATATATATATATATATATATATATATATATATATATATATATATATATATATATATATATATATATATATATATATATATATAATATATATATATATATATATATATGTATATATATATATATATATATATATATATATAGATATATATATATATATATATATATATATATATATATATATATATATATATATATATATATATATATATATATATATATATATATATATATATATATATATATATATATATATATATATATATATATATATATATATATATATATATATATATCGTATTTATTTACTTTGGTTTGTTGCTGTCTCCCGTGTTAGCGAGGTAACGCAGGGAAACAGACAAAAAAATGGCCCATCCCACCAACATACATATGTATATACATACACGTCCACATACGCAACATACATACCTATACTTCTCAGTATACACATATATATATACACATACACAGACATATATTTATATATACACATGTACATAATTCATAATATCTGCTCTTGTTCATTCCCATCGCCACGCAGCCACACATGGAATAACAACCCCCTACCCTCTCATATGTGCAAAGTAACGCTAGGAAAATAAAACAAAGGCTCCATTCGTTCACACTCAGTCTCTAGCTGTAACGTAATAATGCACCGAAACCAGAGTTCCTTTTCCACATACAGGCCCCACAGAACTTTCCATGGTTTACCCCAGACGCTTCACATGCCTGGTTCAATGAATTGACAGCACGTCGACCCCGGTATTCCACATCGATCCAATTCACTCTATCCCTTGCACGCCTTTCACCCTCCTGCATGTTCAGGCCCCGATCACTCAAAATCTTTTTCACTCCATCTTTCCACCTCCAATTTCGTCTCCTATTTCTCCCCGTTCCCTCCACCTCTGACACATATATCCTCTTGGTCAATCTTTCCTCACTCATTCTCTCCATGTGACCAAAACACACTCTTCTGCTATTTCAACCACACTCTCTTTACTTCCACTCATCTCTCTTACCCTTACATTACTTACTCGATCAAACCACCTCACACCACACATTGTCCTAAAACATCTCATTTCCAGCACATCTTTCCTCCTGCGCACAACTCTATCTATATCCCACGCCTTGCAACCATACAACATTGTTGGAACCACTATTCCTTCAAATATACCCATTTTTGCTTTCCGAGATAATGTTTTCGACTACCAAACATTCTTCAAGGATCCCAGAATTTTAGCCCCCTTCCCCACCCTATGATTTTGCTCCGTTTCCATGGTTCCATCCGTTGCCCGATCCACTCCCAGATATCTAATACACTTTACTTCGTCCAGTTTTTCTCCATTCAAACTTACCTCCCAATTGACTTGACCCTCAACACTACTGTACCTAATAACCTTGCTCTTATTCACATTTACTCTTAACTTTCTTCTTCCACACACTTTACCAAAGTCAGTCACCAGCTTCTGCAGTTTCTCACATGAATCAGCCACCAGCGTTGTATCATCAGCGAACAACAACTGACTCACTTCCCAAGCTCTCTCATGCACAACAGACTGCATACTTGCCCCTCTTTCCAAAACCCTTGCATTCACCTCCCTAACAACCAGATCCATAAACAAATTAAACAACCATGGAGACATCACACACCCCTGCCGGAAACCTATATTCACTGAGAACCAATCACTTTCCACTCTTCCTCCACGTACACATGCCGTACATCCTCGATAAAAACTTTTCCCTCTTTCTAACAACTTGCATTCCACACCATATATTCTTAATACCTTCCACAGAGCATCTCTATCAACTATATCATATGTTTCCTCCAGATCCAAAAATGCTACATACAAATCCATTTGCTTCTCTGAGTATTTCTCACATACATTCTTCAAAGCAAAAACCTGATCCGCACATCCTCTACCACTTCTGAAACCACACTGCTCTTCCCCAATCTGATGCTCTGTACCCTCCCATATAATTTACGAGGAATATTCACCAAACTTACATTTCTGTAAGTTGAGCACTCACTCTTATCCCCTTTGCCTTTGTACAATGGCACTATGCAAGCATTCCGCCAATCCTCAGGCACCTCACCATGAATCATATATACATCAAATAACCTTACCAACCAGTCAGGTATACAGTCAAACCCTTTTTTTTTAAATTCCACTGCAATGCCATCCAAACCTGCTGCCTTGCCGGCTTTCATCTTCCTCAAAGCTTTTACTACCTCTTCTCTGCTTACCAACTCATTTTCCCTAATTCTCTCACTTTGCACACCATCTTGAGCAAAACACCCTATATCTGCCACTCTATCATCAAACACATTCAAAAAAACCTTCAAAATACTCACTTCATCTCCTTCTCACATCACCACTACTTGTTATCACGTCCCCATTTGCCCCCTTCAGTGAAGTTCCAAATTTTCTCGCTTGTCTTACGCACTTTATTTACCTACTTCCAAAACATCTTTTTATTCTCCATAAAATTTAATGATACTCTCTCAACCCAAGTCTCATTTGCCCTCTTTTTCACCTCTTGCACCTTTCTCTTGAACTCCTGCCTCTTTCTTTTATACCTATCCCACTCATTTGCATTTTTTCCCTGCAAAAATCGTCCAAATGCCTCTCTCTTCTCTTTCACTAATAATCTTACATCTTCAGCCCACCACTCACTACCCTTTCTAATCAACGCACCTCCCATGCTTCTCTTGCCACAAGCATCTTTAGCGCAAGCCATTACTACTTCCCTAAATACATCCCATTCCTACCCCAGTCCCCTTACCTTCTTTGTTCTCACCTTTTTCCACTCAGTACTCAGTCTCTCCTGGTACTTCCTCACACAAATCTCCTTCCCAAGCTCACTTACTCTCACCACTCTCTTAGCCCCAACATTCTCTCATCTTTTCTGAAAACCCTTACAAACATTCACCTTCGCCTCCACAAGATAATGACCAGACATCCCTCCAGTTGCACCTCTCAGCACATTAACATCCAAAAGTCTCTCTTTCGCGCGCCTATCAATCAACGCGTAATCCAGTAACGCTCTCTGACCATCTCTTCTACTTACATACGTATACTTATGTATATCTCGCTTTTTAAACCAGGTATTCCCAATCACCAGTATTTTTTGAGCACATAAATCTACAAGCTCTTCACCATTTCCATTTACAACACTGAACACTCCATGTATACAAATTATTCCCTCAACTGCCACATTACTCACCTTTGTATTCAAATCACCCATCACTATAACCCGGTCTTGTGCATCAAAACCACTAACACACTCATTCAGCTGCTTCCAAAACACTTGCCTCTCATGATCTTTCTTCTCATGCCCAGGTGCATATGCACCAATAATCACCCATCTCTCTCCATCAACTTTCTGTTTTACCCATATCAATCTAGAATTTACTTTCTTACACTCTATCACATACTCTCACAGCTCCTGTTTCAGGAGTAGTGCTACTCCTTCCCTAGCTCTTGTCCTCTCACTAACTCCTGACTTTACTCCTAAGACATCCATCGACTCCCAATATTGTCTGCCGTTTCTTCTTGTTCCCTCCATCTGACCATATATCCTCTTTGTCAATCTTTCCTCACTCATTTTCTCCATATGTCCAATCCATTTCAACACACCGGTTCTGCTCTCTCTACAAAATTCTTTTTATTCACTCTCATATCACTTACCTTTCATTACTTACTCGATCAAACCACCTCACAGTGCATATTGTCCTCAAACATTTCATTTCCATGACATCCACTCTTCGTACAACTCTATCTGTAGCCAACGCTTCGTAACCATATAACATTGTCGGAATTACTGATCCGTCATACATACCCTTTTTTGCTCTTCAAGATAACATTTTTTCCTTCCACACATTCTTCATCTCTCCCAAAGCCTTCGCGCCCTCTCCACCGTGTGATTCATTTCTGCTTTAATATTCCTTCCTGCTAAGTCCACTCCCAGACATCTAAAACACTTCACTTCCTCTAATTTTTCTCAATTCAAACTTACATCACAATTAACTTGTCCCTCAACCCTACTGAACCTACTAACCTTGCTCTTACTCACATTTACTCTCAACTTTTTTCTTTAACACACTTTTCCAAAATCAGTCACCATCCTCTACAGTTTCTTACTCGAATAAGCCACTAGAGCTGTATTATCGGCGAACAACAAGTGACTCACTTCCTAGTCCTCTCATCCACAAGAGATTTCGTACTCTCCATCTCTCCAAAACTCTTGCATTTACCACCCTAATCACCCCATCCATAAAGAAATTAAACAACCATGGGGACGTCACACACTCCTGCAGCAGACCAACATTCAATGGGAACCAATCACTCTCCTTTCTTCCTACTCGTACACATGCCATACATCGTTTGTAAAAAATTTCACTGCTTCTAGGAACTTACTATCCACACCATACACTCTTAAAAGCTTCCGCAACGCATCTCTATCAATCCTATCATATGCCTTCTCCAGATCCTTAGATGCTATATACAAATCCATTTGTCTATCTAAGTGTCTCCTAAATACATTCTTCAAAGCAAACATCTGGTCCACATATCCTTTACCACTTCTAAGACCACACTGCTCCCCCCCAATCTAATACTCTGTACATGCCTTCACCCTCTAAATCAATACCCTCCCATATAATTTACCAGGAATACTCAACAAATTTATGCCTCTAATTTGAACACTCACCTTTATCCCCTTTGCCTTTTTACAGTGGTGCTATGCATGCATTACGCCAATCTTCGGGCACTTCACCATGGTCCATGCATAATTTGAGCATCCTTACCAAACAATCAGCAACACAGTCACCTCTCTTTTAATAAACACTGCAATACCATCCAAACCCGCCGCCTTGCCGAACTTCATCTTCCAGAACTCTTTCACTACCTCTTCTTTCTTCACCAAATCATTTCTCCCCGACCCTCTCACTTTGCACAACACCCCGACCAAAACACCCTATATCTGCCACTCTATCATCAAACACATACAACAAATCTTCAAAGTACTCACTCCATCTCCTCACTTCATCACTATCTGTTATCAATTCCCCACTTGTTCCTTTCGCCAATGTTTCCATTTGTTCTATTGTCTTAACACGTTATTTACCTCCTTTCAAAACATCCTTTTAATCTCCCTAAAATCTAATGATACTCTTCCAACCCAACCCTCATTTGCTTTTTTTTCCTTTAAATCTCGTAACTTTTTCTTGACCTCTTGCCGCTTTCCTTTATACATCTCCCAGTCATTTGCACTACTTACCTGTAAATATCGTCCAAACACCTCTGTTTTCTCTTGCACTAGAAATCTTAGCTCTTCACCCCACTATTCACTACCCTTTCTAATCCGCCTACCTCCGCAAGGCATCAATGCTTCCCTAAATACATCCCATTCCTCTCCCACTCCCTTTACGTTATTTGCTCTCACCTTTTGCCATTCTACTCTCAATCTCTCCTGATAATTCCTCACACAAGTCTCCTGTTCAAGTTCACCTACTCTCTCCACTCTCTTCTCCCCAGCATTCTCTCTTCTTTTCTGGAAACCTCTACATATCTTCATCTTTGCCTCCAGAAGATGGTGACACACATCCCTGCAGCTTCCCCTCTCAGCACAATATCATCCAAAAGTCTCTCTTTTACACGCCTATCAATTAACACGTAGTCCAATAATGTCCTTTGACCATCTCTCCTACTCACATACGTATACTTATATATATATATATATATATATATATATATATATATATATATATATATATATATATATATATATATATATATATATATATATATATATATATATATATATATATATATATATATATATATATATATATATATATATATATATATCAAATTTTAGGGAGAATAAAAAGATGTTCCGGAAGAAGGTAAATAAAGTGCGTAAGACAAGGGAGCAAATGGGAACTTCAGTGAAGGGCGCAAGTGGGGAGGTGATAACAAGTAGTGGTGATGTGAGAAGGAGATGGAGTGAGTATTTTCAAGGTTTGTTGAATGTGTTTGATGATAGAGTGGCAGATATAGGGTGTTTTGGTCGAGGTGGTGTACAAAGTGCGAGGGTTAGGGAAAATGAGTTGGTAAACAGAGAAGAGGTAGTAAAAGCTTTGCCGAAGATGAAAGCCGGCAAGGCAGCAGGTTTGGATGGTATTGCAGTGGAATTTATTAAAAAAGGGGGTGACTGTACTGTTGACTGGTTGGTAAGGTTATTTAATGTAAGTATGACTCATGGTGAGGTGCCTGAGGATTGGCGGAATGCGTGCATAGTGCCATTGTACAAAGGCAAAGGGGATAAGAGTGAGTGCTCAAATTACAGAGGTATAAGTTTGTTGAGTATTCCTGGCAAATTATATGGGAGGGTATTGATTGAGAGGGTGAAGGCATGTACAGAGCACCAGATTGGGGAAGAGCAGTTTGGTTTCAGAAGTGGTAGAGGATGTGTGGATCAGGTGTTTGCTTTGAAGAATGTATGTGAGAAATACTTAGAAAAGCAAATGGATTTGTATGTAGCATTTATGGATCTGGAGAAGGCATATGATAGAGTTGATAGAGATGCTCTGTGGAAGGTATTAAGAATATATGGTGTGGGAGGCAAGTTGTTAGAAGTAGTGAAAAGTTTTTATCGAGGATGTAAGGCATGTGTACGTGTAGGAAGAGAGGAAAGTGATTGGTTCTCAGTGAATGTAGGTTTGCGGCAGGGGTGTGTGATGTCTCCATGGTTGTTTAATTTGTTTATGGATGGGGTTGTTAGGGAGGCGAATGCAAGAGTTTTGGAAAGTGGGGCAAGTATGAAGTCTGTTGGGGATGAGAGAGCTTGGGAAGTGAGTCAGTTGTTGTTCGCTGATGATACAGCGCTGGTGGCTGATTCATGTGAGAAACTGCAGAAGCTGGTGACTGAGTTTGGTAAAGTGTGTGAAAGAAGAAAGTTAAGAGTAAATGTGAATAAGAGCAAGGTTATTAGGTACAGTAGGGTTGAGGGTCAATTCAATTGGGAGGTGAGTTTGAATGGAGAAAAACTTGAGGAAGTAAAGTGTTTTAGATATCTGGGAGTGGATCTGGCAGCGGATGGAACCATGGAAGCGGAAGTGGATCATAGGGTGGGGGAGGGGGCGAAAATTCTAGGAGCCTTGAAGAATGTGTGGAAGTCGGGAACATTATCTCGGAAAGCAGAAATGGGTATGTTTGAAGGAATAGTGGTTCCAACAATGTTGTATGGTTGCGAGGCGTGGACTATAGGTAGAGTTGTGCGCAGGAGGATGGATGTGCTGGAAATGAGATGTCTGAGGACAATGTGTGTTGGGAGGTGGTTTGATCGAGTAAGTAACGTAAGGGTAAGAGAGATGTGTGGAAATAAAAAGAGCGTGGTTGAGAGAGCAGAAGAGGGTGTTTTGAAATGGTTTGGTCACATGGAGAGAATGAGTGAGGAAAGATTGACCAAGAGGATATATGTGTCGGAGGTGGAGGGAACGAGGAGAAGAGGGAGACCAAATTGGGAGTGGAAAGATGTAGTGAAGAAGATATTGTGTGATCGGGGCGTGAACATGCAGGAGGGTGAAAGGAGGGCAAAGAATAGAGTGAATTGGAGCGATGTGGTATACCGGGGTTGACGTGCTGTCAGTGGATTAAAACAAGGCATGTGTATGGGGGTGGGTTGGGCCATTTCTTTCGTCTGTTTCCTTGCGCTACCTCGCAAACGCGGGAGACAGCGACAAAGTATAAAAAAAAAAAAAAAAAAAAAAAAAAAAAAAAAAAAAAATATATATATATATATATATATATATATATATATATATATATATATATATATATATATATATATATATATATATATTCATATATATATATATTTTTTTTTTTTTTTTTTTGCTTTGTCGCTGTCTCCCGCGTTTGCGAGGTAGCGCAAAGAAACAGACGAAAGAAATGGCCCAACCCACCCTCACACACACGTATATACACACGTCCACACACGCAAATATACATACCTACACAGCTTTCCATGGTTTACCCCAGACGCTTCACATGCCTTGATTCAATCCACTGACAGCACGTCAAACCCGGTATACCACATCGCTCCAATTCACTCTATTCCTTGCCCTCCTTTCACCCTCCTGCATGTTCAGGCCCCGATCACACAAAATCTTTTTCACTCCATCTTTCCACCTCCAATTTGGTCTCCCTCTTCTCCTCGTTCCCTCCACCTCCGACACATATATTCTCTTGGTCAATCTTTCCTCACTCATTCACTCCATGTGCCCGAACCATTTCAAAACACCCACTTCTGCTCTCTCAACCACGCTCTTTTTATTTCCACACATCTCTCTTACCCTTACGTTACTTACTCGATCAAACCACCTCACACCACATATTGTCCTCAAACATCTCATTTCAAGCACATCCATCCTCCTGCGCACAACTCTATCCATAGCCCACGCCTCGCAACCATACAACATTGTTGGAACCACTATTCCTTCAAACATACCCATTTTTGCTTTCCGAGATAATGTTCTCGACTTCCACACATTCTTCAAGGCTCCCAGAATTTTCGCCCCCTCCCCCACCCTATGATCCACTTCCGCTTCCATGGTTCCATCCGCTGCCAGATCCACTCCCAGATATCTAAAACACTTCACTTCCTCCAGTTTTTCTCCATTCAAACTCACCTCCCAATTGACTTGACCCTCAACCCTACTGTACCTAATAACCTTGCTCTTATTCACATTTACTCTTAATTTTCTTCTTTCACACACTTTACCAAACTCAGTCAACAGCTTCTGCAGTTTCTCACATGAATCAGCCACTAGCGCTGTATCATCAGCGAACAACAACTGACTCACTTCCCAAGCTCTCTCATCCCCAACAGACTTCATACTTGCCCCACTTTCCAAAACTCTTGCATTCACCTCCCTAACAACCCCATCCATAAACATATTAAACAACCATGGAGACATCACACACCCCTGCCGCAAACCTACATTCACTGAGAACCAATCACTTTCCTCTCTTCCTACACGTACACATGCCTTACATCCTCGATAAAAACTTTTCACTGCTTCTAACAACTTGCCTCCCACACCATATATTCTTAATACCTTCCACAGAGCATCTCTATCAACTCTATCATATGCCTTCTCCAGATCCATAAATGCTACATACAAATCCATTTGCTTTTCTAAGTATTTCTCACATACATTCTTCAAAGGAAACACCTGATCCACACATCCTCTACCACTTCTGAAACCAAACTGCTCTTCCCCAATCTGATGCTCTGTACATGCCCTCACCCTCTCAATCAATATCCTCCCATATAATTTACCAGGAATACTCAACAAACTTATACCTCTGAAATATATATATATATATATATATATATATATATATATATATATATATATGTATATATATATATATATATATATATATATATATATATATATATATATATATATATATATATATATATATATATATATATATATATATATATATCCCTCTTTTTAAACCAGGTATTCCCAATCACCAGTCTTTTTTCAGCACACAAACCCACAAACTCCTCATCATTTCCATTTATAACACTGAACACCTCATGTACACCAATTATACCCAACTGCCACATTACTCACGTTCGCATTTAGATCCCCCATTACTATAACACGGCATCGTGCATCAAAGCTGCTAATACACTCACTAAACTGCTCCCAAGCCACTTGCCTCTCATGATCTTTCTTCTCATGACCAGGTGCATATGCACCAATAGTCACCCATCTCTCTCTCTTCACTTTCAGTTTTTTTTTTATCCACAATTATCTAGAATGTACTTTCTTACACTCTATCACATACTCTCACAACTCCTGCTTCGGGAGTATTGCTACTCCTTCCTAAGCTCTTGTCCTCTCAGCAACCGCTGGCTCTACTCCCAAGACTTTCTCAAACCACTCTTCCCCTTTTCCCTTGAGCTTCGTTTCACTCAGATCCAGAACATCTTTTATCCAAGGACAATGAAAGTGGAGAAAAATAAGACAACTAAATCATCGGCTGCTCTTTTCAATAAAACACTTACTACGGAAATAATTCGCCAGGAATGGATATTTGACAATATAACACCGATATTCAAAAGAAGTAATACTTCAGTGACCGGAAATTATCGTCCAATTTTCATAACTTCTAAAGTTGTTAGATTAATAGAACTCATCATTCGGGCTAGGACTGTAAACCATGTACAGGACCACCACTTAATACGCGAATCTGAACGTAGTTTTCGACGAAATAATTCATGAATGAGAAACCTGCTGGATTTCTTTCCTGAAATAATCATAATAGATAATGATAATAAGTAGTTATGTCATCTAATCTGATTTTCAATGAGCATTTCGATAAAATTCTGCATCAAAGGTAACTGACAAAAGTTAAGTCACATGGTATAGATGGTGTTGCACTTTGATGGTTAGGAAATGGGCTGACTGGCATTGAAGAAAGCGTAGTGGTTAATGGTCAAGCCTTTGAATGGTTAGACGTAACAAGTGGTGTGCCACAGGGATCAGTCTTCGAACCTGTTCTCTTTCTCATATATGCCAGTGATATAAGGTATCTAGATTTGCAGACGAAACTGGGGATTTGAGTCTGCAATAGAAACCGAACGTGTGCAGTTTCAAACTGACGTAGAAAAAATACTGATGGAGTCTGCTCACATGTTGCAAACGAATTCTAATATTGATTTGTGCAAAATTCTACATATTGGTAGTAAAAATGTAAAGGCAAGCTATGATAAGAATTCTGTTAAGCTACAGAAAGTAAATGGGAAGAAGGGCTAGGACGTAATAATCTTCAATGATCTCAAATCAAGTAATGAGTGCACACAAACAATAAAAAGGACAAAATTCTCGGACTCATGGGCAGTTCTTTCAAATTCAAGTCGGAAATGATTATCTATGTTCTCTACAACTCACTTATGCTTCCTCATCTTTGATATTGTGTGGTCAGTTTTGGTCACCCTGCTTGAGAAAAGTCCTAGACAGAATTGAGAGATTACGGAGGTGAGGCACCAAGATGATACCCGGCCTGAGAAACAAATCCCATGAAAGCCAACTAAACAGTGTGAATCCATTTAGCTTAGAACACAGGAAGTTGAACGGTTATCTAATGCAAGTATGTAGAATCAACAAAGCTCTTGATAATCTCGATCTATCAAGCTAGTTAAGGATAGATTGGTAAGATTTCATTCGTAGTAATGGCAAACGTTTTACCCTCAATGATGCAAAGTACTTTACCTGTTAGATTAACTGAATGCAGTGTTCTCGATACGTTTAAGTAGAGACTGCATCAATATTTCGCCTAAAATCTACTTATATTCAATCACGTCTAATGCAAACGTAGCTGAGTTCCTCCTTGTAGCTAAGTTTCTTACCCTCCATAAGCACATCCTAACTAGATCCACCTATCTTTATCATTTCTTTTACGAGAAAAAATCAACTTGGCATGTCTGTAATCTCTAGTCTTTTCATGAACTTTTTTCATTCCTTTTCCCTTTTTTTCTGTCTGGATTGTGGTCTTCATCTCGAAAAGTCTGTCATTATCCTGCTTCATTAACCTGACTAATATCGGTGAAACCGATTTTTGTACTATATCCGTCAGTGTTGCCCAGCCAACATTCACGTAGCAGTCTTTCTCTACAAAAACCTCCTTTATTGCTAACTTCTTCTATTTGAATCTGACTGTTGTTTTTCACAGTTGTTATTACTCTCTTCACAGCTTTATTTGATTCTCCACGTCCGTGTTTTACAATGTCTGTAGGTCTCTTTTTCACTGAATACTTCATTATGCTCTTTTTTTCTGTTCACTAGCCCCACGAAACGCTCCTGCTTTTTCTTTCCGCTATCTTCTATTGATAGTCTTTGTTCTCTGTGATATGTGCATTTCCTTTATTTTGATTGACTTTTGGATGTCCAATGAAGACCTTTTTGAGCCATAGAGCGCCTCTTTTTCTTCCTTCTGGTTATGATTTAATTGGTTCCCCTCAGCTGAAGTAATTCCGTGTTTATACCTTCTATCTACATTTTTCAAATCTCTATTTTTCTCCTTCGTCTGATAACACTTTCCATGTTCTTTGATTTGATGTGACAGTATCGTTATCTGCTCCTCCATGTGTGTTTGATCCTGATCCTGTCTTTCTGTAATTTCCGTTAGTATCTCCAGCCCTGTGGTCTTTGTTGACTCATCCATTATATCTTCCCCAAGCCTCCTTTCCATGTTTGAATCCATTTCTGATTCAGAAATCGAATGAAGAAAAATGCTTTGTTTAGCTTTGTTTGTATGAGAAGAAAATTGACCTAGTGTGGAATGATCTCTGTATCATTGCCTTGGCCACTGGTTCCCAATATGTCTGCGTGTCGTTGCCTAGTCTCCTGAAAATAACGGTTAGTTGTTTTACTGGCCTAATAGCATTGATGTTAGCTCTATAGTTTCCTGAACTTAGGTACACTCCTCACTTTGATGTGATCTTTTCTTAGTCTTTGTACCATTACCGCTATTTTACCGCTCAATCTGCCACAATAATTTCTAAGAATAATTTTTGTCACTCTTGACAGAAGTCAGAATCTATCAAGACAAAAATTCCTTGAACCTGGCTGGTCACAACAGGTGGCGGGTTGGCCAATTGATAATGAATACTTTTCAATATTACATTCATTATTGCGCTCCTCCATATAATTTCTTTATTCACTTAACTTCAACTCACTTACAGTATCATTCATTTAGATTGTCAGTTTTAGCTTATTGAATCTGGCAATGCTAATCACATTCGATCTGAAAACAATCTTCGGCCCTCTCGACCTTATTGCCATCTTACTGCTCATTCACTACAATAAACATTAATTCTATTATAACAGGGTCTGGAAAAAGTCTTCAGATATTACGACGCCGTGGAAAAAGTCATTCCGCAGGTCCTGGAGGGTAGATCGGTGTATCTAACCCTTTTCACTTCGGCCTATCTTAATGGGAAGCGTTTTACCAAGCGGGGTGCTTCTCGTGTTAGGATGATGAAGGTGAGTCATACATTTATCTTAAGAAACATGTATGGAACAACTATTCTCTTACTAAAGTAGGGAAAGGCAATTGGAGAGGCTTTTGATAATAGGATGGCAGATGTTTGGATAGGGTAGGTATGTATGTGAGAGTCATGGCAAGTGGTTTGGTGACAAGAGACGAGATGGCGAAAGTCTTGCGTAAGATGAAATGTGGTAAGGAGGGTTGAGTAGATGGTACTGCAGCTAAATCTCTTAAGGAGGTGACTGTGTTCCTGATAGGTTAGTTAAGATTTTCAGTGTGCGTATACATCATAGCGAGCTGCCTGGGGATAGGTGGAATCTCTGTATACTACCTTTGTATAAGGGAAAGAAGGACAAAGGAAAGTGTTCAAGCTATAGAGGGATAAGTTTGTTGTGTGTACCTGATACGTTGTATAGGAGAGTAGTGATCGAAAAGGTGAAGGCGTGTGCAGAGAATCAGAATGGGGAGGAACGAAATGATTTCAGGAATGGAAAGGGATACATGGATCACGTATTTGTTTTAAAGAGTGTGTGCGAAATACTTAGAGAAACAAAAGGATATGTATGTGGCTCTCATGGATTTGAAAAAAACGCATATGATAGGGTTGATGGAGAAGCCTTGTGGAAGTTCTTAAGAAAATATACTGTGAGGAAACTGCTTGTAGCAGTGAGGAGTTATCAAGCGTGTAAGCATGAAGAGAAGAGAGTGAAGATTGGTCTACGACAGGGGTATGTGATGTCACAATGGCTATTCAATATGCTTATAAATGGGGTGGTGAGAGGTGAGTGCAAGAGTTTCAAAGAGAGTATGGAGTCTATAGGAATGAGAGGGCCAGAGAAGCGATTCAGATGTTGTTTGCTGATGACACTGCACTGGTGGAAGATTCGAGTCAATGACTGCAGAAGTTGGTGCCTCAGTTTGGAGGAATGTGAAAGAATTCAGTTCAGATTAAATGTTAATAAAAACAAAGTTGTTGGGTTTAGCAGAGTAGAGGTACGTGAACTAGACACATTAGAAATAAGTTGCCACAACACATGAAACATGGACTAGACACAGCAGAATGTAATACGTTGCCTGCAGCTTATTAAACAACAACCAGATACAGTAGAAAAAATATGTTGCCCACAACATATGGAACATGAACATAAAAACATATACATCAAAAACATGAACTAGACACAGCAAAATGCATTGTAGAATGCATTATCTTGCCCATAACTTGTGGAATATGAACTAAAAACAGTAGAATATGAGATATTTCTTATAACATATGGAAAATGAACTAGACATAGTATAATGTAGTATGTTAGCCCAAAATGTATAGAATATAGAAATTAAGGAGTAGAATGTGATATATTGACCAAAATATATCAAACAGTAGAATGTTATATGTTGCCCTCAATACAAGGAACAAGAACGAGTGTCAGTAGAATGTAATATGTTCTTCATAATATATGGAACATGAACTAGACAGTAGAACGCAATATGATATCCAAAACATGTTAAACATGAACAACACACAATAAAGTGCAATATGTTACCATAACATATAGAACATGAAATTAACAAAGCAGAATGCCATATGCTGCTCAAAACATATGATATCTGAACGACACAGTACAATGTGATATGTTGCCCACAATATCTGAAGCATCAACTAGAACAATGAAATATAATATATTGCTCAAAACATTTGGAACATGAACTAGACAGAGTTGAATATAATATGTTGCCCACAACATTCTTGAACAGTATAATGCAATATGTTAAACTTAACATATAAAACATGAATAAGATATAGTGGAACGCAATATGTTGCTCAAAACATGAACGTGAACCAGAGTACAATGCGATATGTTGCCCAAGCTATCTGGAACATGAACGAAACACAGTAGAATGCTATATGTTGTCCACGACATATGGAAATTGAACTAGAGACAGTTGAAAGTATTACGTTGCTCTCACTACTTACTGTACATGAACTAGATATAGTAGAATGTGATGTATTCCCCAGATCATATGGAACGTGAACAAGACACATTATAATGTAAGACGTTAGCCTAAAACATATGAGAACAGGAAACTGACAGAATACAATGTAATATTTCGCCCAAAATATATGAAACATGAACTATACACAGCAAAATGTAGTATGGTGCTTAAAACATAGGGAATATGAACTAGACATAGTAGAATGACATAAGTTGCCCAAAACAAAACTAGGCACTAAGAATTTAATTCTTTGCCAACAATTTATGGAACAACAACCAGACACAGTAAAATGTAATATGTTGCCCACAACATATGGAACATGAACTGAACACACTAGAATGTAATGTGCTTCCCGAAACATATGAAATATGAAGTAGACACTGCAAAATGCAATATATTGCACACAGTATATGGGACAAGTACTAGAAACAATAGAGTGTAACATATTGCCCACAACATATTGAACATGTTGCCCATGATACAGGGAACATGAATTGAAAACAGTAGAAAGTAGTATGTTACCACAAAATATGGGAAGTAAACCAGAAACGGTAGGACGCAATATGTTGCCCAAAACATATGGAACATAAGCAACGCACAGTTAAACGCAATATGCTGCCCACAACATACGAAACATAAAGTAGACACAGTATGTGATAAGTTGCCCAAAATATCTGGGAGATGAATTAAACATAAAAGAAGGCAAAATTTTGCCTGTAACACGTAGAATATAAACCAGGCACAGCACAACGTCATATGTTGCCTCACACATATGGTACATGAACTAGACACAAAAGAATGCATCATGTTGCCAGCACTATATGGACCACGAAATAGGCACACTAGAAAGTGACATGTTACGCACAACGTGAAGTAGACACTGCAGAATATAATATGTTGTCCAACACACACAGAACATGAAACTGACAAAGTAGAATTTGATATGTTGCACACAACACAAAAAACAAGTAGACACGATAAAATGTAATATATTGCATACAGCATTTGAAACATGAACCAGGGTAAAATATAATGTTTCCCACAACATATGCGACATGAACTAGACAGTGTAGAGTCCAGTAAGTTACACACAAAATATGGAACATAAACCAAACACTGTAGAATGTAATATGTTGCCCACAACATAAGAAACATGAATTAGACAGAGCGGAACTTAATTTGTTGTTCCAAATATATGGAACAGACACTAGACAGTAGAATGCATTATGCTGGAAACAACATATGGATTATGAACTAGAAACAGATAGAATGCAATACGTTTTCCGACAACATATGGAACATGAACTAACACGGTAGAATGTAATGTGTTCCCCACAACATATGGAACCTGAATTAGACACAGTAGAATGTATTATGTTGTGTAAAATACATGGAACACAAACTAGACGCAGTAGAATGCAATGTAATGTCCATTACGTATAGAACATTAACATGTTGCCCTAAAAAACATTGAACGTGAATTAGACAGTTGATTGCAATATATTACCTAAAACATACGGAACATGAAATAGAAACAGCGAAATAAGATATGTTGCCTCAAACATATGGAACATTAACTGAACACAGTAGAATGTAATGCATTGCTTAAAACATATGAAAAATAAACAAAGCACAGAATATAATATCTTGCCTGCGACATATTGAACAAAAATCAAACACAGTAGGATTCAATACGTTGCCTAAAACATATGGAATATGAGCTAGATATAGCAGAATGCAATATGTTGCCCGTATGGAAAATGAACTAGACACATTAGATTAAAATATTTTGCCCGCAACATATAGAACACGGACCAAACGCATTAGATTTGAATATGTTGCCCATATGAAATGTGAATTAGACACAGTAAAATGTAATAGGATGCCCAGAACATGTAGAACATGAATTAGCCACAATGAAATGTAATATGATGTAAAAACCTATTGAACATCATCTAGGCACAAGATGATATGATACAAAGCCCAGAGTATATGGAATAAAATCTAGAACTAATTTTAAAAAGTCAATGTATTGCTCAAAACATATGAAACATGGACTGGTCATCGTAGAAAGTTATATATTGCCCACAATATATGGAACATGAAGTAGACACAGTACAAAGTGAAATATTGTTTAGAACATATGGAACATGAACTACAACCAGTAGAATGTAATCTGTTGCCTACAGCGTATGAAACATGAACCACACACAGTAGCAAGAAATATGTTATCTCCAACATAAAGAGCATAATCTAAACACAGCACAATTCAATATCTTTTCCAGCAACGATTAGAACATGAACTAGACACAGTACACTGTAATATTTTGTTCATATATGGATAATGAACTAAACACAATAGAATGTAAATTTTGCCCACTATATATGGAATATGAACTAGACATAGTATAAATTGCTATAGTGTCCACAACACTTGAAGCATGAACTAGACACTGTAGAATTTAACAGGTTGTCAACAGCTTATGGAACAAGAAGCACACACAATATATGTAAAATGTAGCCCTCTATATATGAGAGTAAACTAGACACAACTGAATGCAATATACTGCATAACATATGGAACATAAAAAGACACAGCAGAATGATATTTGTTCTCCACAAAATATGGATCATGAACTAGACTTAGTAGAAAATAGTATTTTGGCCAAAACATATGGAACATGAACTACACGTATTTACATTCATTATGTTGCCCATAACGTATGATACATGAATTAAAAATTGTAGAATATAATATAGTGCCCACAACATTAAAACACAAAGTGAGCACATCAGAATGAAGTTTGGTGAATGCACTATGTTGCTTACAACATATGGAACATAAAGAGACACACCAGAATCATATGTGTTGTTCACAATACATGGATCATGAACTAGACACAGTAGAAAATAGTATGTTTCCCAAAACTATGGCATATGAACTAGACACAGTAGAGTGCAATATGCTGCCCATATATATAGAACATGAACTATACAGTGTTGATTGCAATGTGTTACCCAGAACAAGAGCAGAAAACACATCCATCAAAACAACTATACAGAACACATCCTTCATAGCTACACAAGAAAATTCTTCATCAGAAAAACACTAGAGGACGCTTTAACAGACGAGCACCAATGACCACATCCATGAGAACAATTCCAGAGAACACATCCACTGGACCAGCACCAGAGAGCTCATCTATCAGAACAACAGCAAAGGATGTGTTCACCAGAACAGTACCTGAGAATGCATTCACCAGAACAGCACCAGAGAACATATCCAATAGGCCAATATCAGAGATTGCATTCATCAAAACAACACGAGAAAACACATCCATCAGAAGAAAATCAGACAGCACACCAATCTGACAACTTAAAAGAACACATGCATCAGGAAAATTCCAGAGAACACATCCATCAGAGTATGAATATAGAATATATTCACCCATACATATCAAGAGAACACATATATTAGAACATCACAGAGAAAGCATCTAGGAAAACAACGCTAGACAGCACATCCACCAGAGGAAAAACAGAGAACGCATCCATCAGAACAACACCAGAAAAACATTCATCAGAACAACACAAGAGAACACATCCATCAGAACACCACCAGAGAACACTTCCATCAGAACAACACAAGAGAACACATCCATCAGAACACCACCAGAGAACACTTCCATCAGAACAACACAAGAGAATACTTCCATCAGAACAATACAAGAGAAAACATTCATCAGAACAACACAAGAGAACACATCCATCAGAACAACACAAGAGAACACATCCATCAGAACAACACCAGGGAAAACATTCATCAGAACAACACAAGGGAACACTTCCATCAAAACAACACCAGAGAACACATCCATCAGAACAACACAAGGGAACACTTCCATCAAAACAACACCAGAGAACACATCCATCAGAACAACACAAGAGAACACTTCCATCAAAACAACACCAGAGAACACATCCATCAGAACAACACAAGAGAACACTTCCATCAAAACAACACCAGAGAACACATCCATCAGAACAACACAAGGGAACACTTCCATCAAAACAACACCAAAGAACACATCCACCAGAGCAACACCAAAAAACAGCCATTAGTAAAAAAAAATTACACATTCATCAGAATAACACCAGGGAACACATCCATCAACCAACACCAGAAAACACATCTATCTAGACAACAGCAGATAACTCATCCATTAGAACAGTTTCAGAGAAAACATCCATCAGAATAACGCCAGAAACACATCCATTGAAACAACACATGAGAATACATCCCTCATGAAATCACATCCATCACAGCAACATCAGAGAACACGTCCATTAGAATACCAGAAAACGCAATTGTCAAAACAACAACAGATATCATATACATCAGAAGAACACCAGGGAACACGTCCATCAGAACAACACCACAGAACACATCCATCAGAAGAACACCAAGGGACACGTCCATCAGAATAACACCACAGAACACATCCATCAGATTAACACCACAGAACACACCCATCAGAAGAACACCAAGGAACACATCTATCAGAACAACACTGCAAAACACATCCATCAGAAAAACATCACAGAACGCATCAATCAGAACAACACCAAGGAAAACATCCTTCAGAACAACACACAGAACATATCCACCAGAGCAAAACCATGAACTGCATGAATTAGAACAACAACAGGGAAAACGTCTACCAAAACATACGCCAGAAAACACATCTTCATAACAACACAAAAGAACACATTAATGAAAAAATAGAAAACACTTCAATCAAAATAACCACAACATGCATCCATCAGAACAACACTAGGGAACACATACATGAGAACAAAACCAAAGAACACGTCCATCAGAATAAGAGTAGACAGCATATACATCAGAATAAGACTAAAGAACACATCCATCACGACAACACCAGAAAAAAACATCCAACAGAACAACATCAGAGAACCTGTCCAGCAGAAAAACATTGGAGAACACATCCATCAGAAAAACACCAGAAAACACATACATCAGAACAACACCAGAGAACACATCCATCTGAATAACACTAAAGAACACATCCATCAGAATTCCACCAGAGAACACATGTCAATATAGGACTAAAGAATACATCCAAAAGAAGAAGACCAGAGAACACAACCATCAGAACAGTACCAGATAAGACCAACAACCTGCGTGTATAACCCTGTAATTAGGGTCCGGAAGAGATTCCCTCCTGCATCAGATAAGACAAATATCATTAAACATTTATTCTATTATCTATAATGTAACAGGCAGCACAGCCTCAGGACATTAGCCAGTAGTGGTGTAGTCTTAAACTGCTTTACAACATGCAATTTTGGAGCAGAGCCACAGCAGCAGCTTCTGGTGCTCCAGTAGATCTGCATAACCGCAGAAATGACTGGAATGAAACAACAGCTGCAGCTTCTGGTACTCCAGCAGTTCTGTGCTGCTGTTGAATGACTGGATCAGAGCCAAAACAGCAGCATCTGGTGTCCGGCAGTTCAGCACAGAAGTGCACTAGACATTTTTCTATATTTAGCTGAATCCCTAACGATATATGATAACTAACAGTTTTCTGTTTACTAAAGGGTAATAATGTATTGCAGGCTAACTATAAAACGTACTACGTCGCCATGGGCTTACAGCGTCACTCTCCACTTAAAAGGAAATTAGATCAACTTATAGGCTGGGTACAACAGAGCGGCCTTGTCAGCCAATTCCTTCAGCGGTCTCTTCGAACTGATGCTTCACTTAAGGTGAGAGGTTGAACTTGTTACAAGGAAAGAGATATTCACTGCTGTTCTCTCACATTCGCCAGCCAGTTCCTTCGAGAGTCTTTCGTATGACGCTTCACTTCAGAGCTGAAATGGTCACAGTGAAGGAGATATTCACTGCAGTCCTCTTGCACCATAAAACATTTCACGTTGATATACGTTAACATACTCACACAATACTGCTTTAAAAGATGAAAACTACTGCGGCTGCTGATAACAATAATATGGATAGCTATGATAATAATGATAATAATAATGATGATGATAATAATAATAATAATAATAATAATAATGATAATAATAATAATAATAATAATGATAATAATAATAATAATAACAATAATAATAATAATAATAATGATAATAAAAATCATAATGATGATAATGATAATGATAATGATAATAAAAATATTAATAATAATAATGATAATAATAATAATAATAATAATAATAATAATAATAATAATAATAACAATAATAATGATTATGATAATGATAATAATAACAATAATAATAATGATAATAATAATGATGATAATAATAATAATAATAATAGGGGATAGGGGAGAAAGAATACTTCCCACGTATTCCCTGCGTGTCGTAGAAGGCGACTAAAAGGGGAGGGAGCGGGGGGCTGGAAATCCTCCCCTCTCGTTTTTTTTTAATTTTCCAAAAGAAGGAACAGAGAATTGGGCCAGGTGAGGGTATTCCCTCAAGGCCCAGTCCTCTGTTCTTAACGCTACCTCGCTAATGCGAGAAATGGCGAATAGTTTGAAAGAAAGAAAAGAAAAATAATAATAATAATAATAATAATAATAATAACGATAATAATAATAATAATAATAGTAATATTAATAATAAAGATAATGATAATAATAATAATAATGATAGTAATAATAATATATTTTTTTTTTTTTTTTTTTATATTTGTCGCTGTCTCCCGCGTTTGCGAGGTAGCGCAAGGAAACAGACGAAAGAAATGGCCCAACCCCCCCCCATACACATGTACATACACACGTCCACACACGCAAATATACATACCTACACAGCTTTCCATGGTTTACCCCGGACGCTTCACATGCCTTGGTTCAATCCACTGACAGCAAGTCAACCCCTGTATACCACATCACTCCAATTCGCTCTATTTCTTGCCCTCCTTTCACCCTCCTGCATGTTCAGGCCCCGATCACACAAAATCCTTTTCACTCCATCTTTCCACCTCCAATTTGGTCTCCCTCTTCTCCTCGTTCCCTCCACCTCCGACACATATATCCTCTTGGTCAATCTTTCCTCACTCATTCTCTCCATGTGACCAAACCATTTCAAAACACCCTCTTCTGCTCTCTCAACCATGCTCTTTTTATTTCCACACATCTCTCTTACCCTTACGTTACTCACTCGATCAAACCACCTCACACCACACATTGTCCTCAAACATCTCATTTCCAGCACATCCATCCTCCTGCGCACAACTCTATCCATAGCCCACGCCTCGCAACCATACAACATTGTTGGAACCACCATTCCTTCAAACATACCCATTTTTGCTTTCCGGGATAATGTTCTCGACTTCCACACATTTTTCAAGGCTCCCAAAATTTTCGCCCCCTCCCCCACCCTATGATCCACTTCCGCTTCCATGGTTCCATCCGCTGACAGATCCACTCCCAGATATCTAAAACACTTCACTTCCTCCAGTTTTTCTCCATTCAAACTCACCTCCCAATTGACTTGACCCTCAACCCTACTGTACCTAATAACCTTGCTCTTATTCACATTTACTCTTAACTTTCTCCTTCCACACACTTTACCAAACTCCGTCACCAGCTTCTGCAGTTTCTCACATGAATCCGCCACCAGCGCTGTATCATCAGCGAACAACAACTGACTCACTTCCCAAGCTCTCTCATCCCCAACAGACTTCATACTTGCCCCTCTTTCCAAAACTCTTGCATTTACCTCCCTAACAACCCCATCCATAAACAAATTAAACAACCATGGACACATCACACACCCCTGCCGCAAACCTACGTTCACTGAGAACCAATCACTTTCCTCTCTTCCTACACGTACACATGCCTTACATCCTCGATAAAAACTTTTCACTGCTTCTAACAACTTGCCTCCCACACCATATATTCTTAATACCTTCCACAGAGCATCTCTATCAACTCTATCATATGCCTTCTCCAGATCCATAAATGCTACATACAAATCCATTTGCTTTTCTAAGTATTTCTCACATACATTCTTCAAAGCAAACACCTGATCCACACATCCTCTACCACTTCTGAAACCACACTGCCCTTCCCCAATCTGATGCTCTGTACATGCCTTCACCCTCTCAATCAGTACCCTCCCATATGATTTACCAGGAATACTCAACAAACTTATACCTCTGTAATTTGAGCACTCACTCTTATCCCCTTTGCCTTTGTACAATGGCACTATGCACGCATTCCGCCAATCCTCAGGCACCTCACCATGAGTCATACATACATTAAATAACCTTACCAACCAGTCAACAATACAGTCACCCCCTTTTTTAATAAATTCCACTGCAATACCATCCAAACCTGCTGACTTGCCGGCTTTCATCTTCCGCAAAGCTTTTACTACCTCTTCTCTGTTTACCAAATCATTTTCCCTAACCCTCTCACTTTGCACACCACCTCGACCCAAACACCCTATATCTGCCACTCTGTCATCAGACACATTCAACAAACCTTCAAAATACTCATTCCATCTCCTTCTCACATCACCACTACTTGTTATCACCTCCTTGTATTAACTTTCTAAAATGGGAAACAGAAGAAGGAGTCACGCGGGGAGTGCTCATACTCCTCGAAGGCTCAGAGTGGGGTGCCTAAATGTGTGTGGATGTAACCAAGATGTGAAAAAAGGAGAGATAGGTAGTATGTTTGAGGAAAGGAACCTGGATGTTTTGGCTCTGAGTGAAACGAAGCTCAAGGGTAAAGGGGAAGAGTGGTTTGGAAATGTCTGGGGAGTGAAGTCAGGGGTTAGTGAGAGGACAAGAGCAAGGGAAGGAGTAGCAATACTCCTGAAACAGGAGTTGTGGGAGTATGTGATAGAATGTAAGAAAGTAAATTCTCGATTAATATGGGTAAAATTGAAAGTTGATGGAGAGAGGTGGGTGATTATTGGTGCATATGCACCTGGGCATGAGAAGAAAGATCATGAGAGGCAAGTGTTTTGTGAGCAGCTAAATGAGTGTGTTAGCGGTTTTGATGCACGAGACCGGGTTATAGTGATGGGTGATTTGAATGCAAAGGTGAGTAATGTGGCAGTTGAGGGAATAATTGGTATGCATGGGGTGTTCAGTGTTGTAAATGGAAATGGTGAAGAGCTTGTAGATTTATGTGCTGAAAAAGGACTGATGATTGGGAATACCTGGTTTAAAAAGCGAGATATACACAAGTATACTTATGTAAGTAGGAGAGATGGCCAGAGAGCGTTATTGGATTACGTGTTAATTGACAGGCGTGCGAAAGAGAGACTTTTGGATGTCAATGTGCTGAGAGGTGCAACTGGAGGGATGTCTGATCATTATCTTGTGGAGACTAAGGTGAAGATTAGTATGGGTTTTCAGAAAAGAAGAGTGAATGTTTGGGTGAAGAAGGTGGTGAGAGTAAGTGAGCTTGGGAAGGAGACCTGTGTGAAGAAGTATCTGGAGAGACTGTGTACAGAATGGAAAAAGGTGAGAACAATGGAAGTAAGGGGAGTGGGGGAGGAATGGGATGTATTTAGGGAATCAGTGATGGATTGCGCAAAAGATGCTTGTGGCATGAGAAGAGTGGGAGGTGGGCTGTTTAGAAAGGGTAGTGAGTGGTGGGATGAAGAAGTAAGAGTATTAGTGAAAGAGAAGAGAGAGGCATTTGGACGATTTTTGCAGGGAAAAAATGCAATTGAGTGGGAGAAGTATAAAAGAAAGAGACAGGAGGTCAAGAGAAAGGTGCAAGAGGTGAAAAAAAGGGCAAATGAGAGTTGGGGTGAGAGACTATCAGTAAATTTTAGGGAGAATAAAAAGATGTTCTGGAAGGAGGTAAATAGGGTGCGTAAGACAAGGGAGCAAATGGGAACTTCAGTGAAGGGCGTAAATGGGGAGGTGATAATATAAATATAAATATAAATAAAATATAAATATAATAATGATAATAATAGTGATAATAATAATAATAATAATATCAAAAATCATAATGATAATAATGATAATGATAGTGATAATGATAATAAAAATATTAATAATAATAATGATAATAATAATAATGATAATGATAATACATATGAAAAATGTTTCTTACATTTTTCATATGTATATGTGTGTGTGTGTGTGTGTGTGTGTGTGTGTGTGTGTGTGCGTGTGTGTGTGTATGTGTGTGTATGTATATATATATATATATATGTATATTATCCCTGGGGATAGGGGTGAAAGAATGCTTCCCACGTATTCCTCGCTTGTCGTAGAAAGCGACTAGAGGGGACGGGAGCGGGGGGCCAGAAATCCTCCCCTCCTTGTATTTTTTTAACTTTCTAAAATGGGAAACAGAAGAAGGAGTCACGCGGGGAGTGCTCATACTCCTCGAAGGCTCAGATTGGGGTGCCTAAATGTGTGTGGATGTAACCAAGATGTGAAAAAAGGAGAGATAGGTAGTATGTTTGAGGAAAGGAACCTGGATGTTTTGGCTCTGAGTGAAACGAAGCTCAAGGGTAAAGGGGAAGAGTGGTTTGGGAATGTCTTGGGAGTAAAGTCAGGGGTTAGTGAGAGGACAAGAGCAAGGGAAGGAGTAGCAGTACTCCTGAAACAGGAGTTGTGGGAGTACATGACAGAATGTAAGAAAGTAAATTCTCGATTAATATGGGTAAAACTGAAAGTTGATGGAGAGAGATGGGTGATTATTGGTGCATATGCACCTGGGCATGAGAAGAAAGATCATGAGAGGCAAGTGTTTTGGGAGCAGCTGAATGAGTGTGTTAGTGGTTTTGATGCACGAGACCGGGTTATAGTGATGGGTGATTTGAATGCAAAGGTGAGTAATGTGGCAGTTGAGGGAATAATTGGTATACATGGGGCGTTCAGTGTTGTAAATGGAAATGGTGAAGAGCTTGTAGATTTATGTGCTGAAAAAGGACTGATGATTGGGAATACCTAGTTTAAAAAGCGAGATATACATAAGTATACTTATGTAAGTAGGAGAGATGGCCAGAGAGCGTTATTGGATTACGTGTTAATTGACAGGCGCGCGAAAGAGACTTTTGGATGTTAATGTGCTGAGAGGTGCAACTGGAGGGATGTCTGATCATTATCTTGTGGAGGCTAAGGTGAAGATTTGTATGGGTTTTCAGAAAAAAAGAGTGAATGTTGGGGTGAAGAGGGTGGTGAGAGTAAGTGAGCTTGGGAGGGAGACTTGTGTGAGGAAGTACCAGGAGAGACTGAGTACAGAATGGAAAAAGGTGAGAACAATGGAAGTAAGGGGAGTGGGGGAGGAATGGGATGTATTTAGGGAATCAGTGATGGATTGCACAAAAGATGCTTGTGGCATGAGAAGAGTGGGAGGTGGGTTGATTAGAAAGGGTAGTGAGTGGTGGGATGAAGAAGTAAGAGTATTAGTGAAAGAGAAGAGAGAGGCATTTGGACGATTTTTGCGGGGAAAAAATGCAGTTGAGTGGGAGACGTATAAAAGAAAGAGACAGGAGGTCAAGAGAAAGGTGCAAGAGGTGAAAAAAAGGGCAAATGAGAGTTGTGGTGAGAGAGTATCATTAAATTTTAGGGAGAATAAAAAGATGTTCTGGAAGGAGGTAAATAAAGTGCGTAAGACAAGGGAGCAAATGGGAACTTCAGTGACGGGCGCAAATGGGGAGGTGATAACAAGTAGTGGTCATGTGAGAAGGAGATGGAGTGAGTATTTTGAAGGTTTGTTGAATGTGTTTGATGATAGAGTGGCAGATATAGGGTGCTTTGGTCGAGGTGGTGTGCAAAGTGAGAGGGGTAGGGAAAATGATTTGGTAAACAGAGAAGAGGTAGTAAAAGCTTTGCGGAAGATGAAAGCCGGCAAGGCAGCAGGTTTGGATGGTATTGCAGTGGAATTTATTAAAAAAGGGGGTGACTGTATTGTTGACTGGTTGGTAAGGTTATTTAATATATGTATGACTCACGGTGAGGTGCCTGAGGATTGGCGGAATGCGTGAATAGTGCCATTGTAAAAAGGCAAAGGGGATAAGAGTGAGTGCTCAAATTACAGAGGTATAAGTTTGTTGAGTATTCCTGGTAAATTATATGGGAGGGTATTGATTGAGAGGGTGAAGGCATGTACAGAGCATCAGATTGGGGAAGAGCAGTGTGGTTTCAGAAGTGGTAGAGGATGTGTGGATCAGGTGTTTGCTTTGAAGAATGTATGTGAGAAATACTTAGAAAAGCAAATGGATTTGTATGTAGCATTTATGGATCTGGAGAAGGCATATGATAGAGTTGATAGAGATGCTCTGTGGAAGGTATTAAGAATATATGGTGTGGGAGGCAAGTTGTTAGAAGCAGTGAAAAGTTTTTATCGAGTATGTAAGGCATGTGTACGTGTAGGAAGAGAGGAAAGTGACTGGTTCTCAATGAATGTAGGTTTGCGGCAGGGGTGTGTGATGTCTCCATGGTTGTTTAATTTGTTTATGGACGGGGTTGTTATGGAGGTGAATGCAAGAGTTTTGGAAAGAGGGGCAAGTATTAAGTCTGTTGGGGATGAGAGAGCTTGGGAAGTGAGTCAGTTGTTGTTCGCTGATGATACAGCGCTGGTGGCTGATTCATATGAGAAACTGCAGAAGCTGGTGACTGAGTTTGGTAAAGTGTGTGAAAGAAGAAAGTTAAGAGTAAATGTGAATAAGAGCAAGGTTATTAGGTACAGTAGGGTTGAGGGTCAAGTCAATTGGGAGGTTAGTTTGAATGGAGAGAAACTGGAGGAAGTGAAGTGTTTTTGATATCTGGGAGTGGATCTGGCAGCGGATGGAACCATGGAAGCGGAAGTGGATCATAGGGTGGGCGAGGGGGCGAAAATTCTGGGAGCCTTGAAGAATGTGTGGAAGTCGAGAACATTATCTCGGAAAGTAAAAATGGGTATGTTTGAAGGAATAGTGGTTCCAACAATGTTGTATGGTTGCGAGGCGTGGGCTATGGATAGAGTTGTGCGCAGGAGGATGGATGTGCTGGAAATGAGATGTTTGAGGACAATGTGTGTTGTGAGGTGGTTTGATCGAGTAAGTAACGTAAGGGTGGGAGAGATGTGTGGAAATAAAAAGAGCGTGGTTGAGAGAGCAGAAGAGTGTGTTTTGAAATGGTTTGGTCACATGGAGAGAATGAGTTAGGAAAGATTGACCAAGAGGATATATGTGTCGGAGGTGGAGGGAACGAGGAGAAGAGGGAGACCAAATTGGAGGTGGAAAGATAGAGTGAAAAAGATTTTGTGTGATCGGGGCCTGAACATGCAGGAGGGTGAAAGGAGGGCAAGGAATAGAGTGAATTGGAGCGATGTGGTATACCGGGGTTGACGTGCTGTCAGTGGATTGAATCGGGGCATGTGAAGCGTCTGGGGTAAACCATGGAAAGCTGTGTAGGTATGTATATTTGCGTGTGTGGATGTATGTATATACATGTGTATGGGGGTGGGTTGGGCCATTTCTTTCGTCTGTTTCCTTGCGCTACCTCGCAAACGCGGGAGACAGCGACAAAGCAAAAAAAAAAAAAAAATAATAATAATAATAATTATAATAATAATAATAATAATAATAATAATAATAACAATAATAACAATAATAATAATAATAATAATAATAATAATAATAATAATAATAATAATAGTAACAATAATAATAATAATAATAATAATAATAATAATAATAATAATAATAATAATAATAATAGTAATAATAATAATAATAATAATAATAATGGTAATATTAATAATAAAGATAATGATAATAATAATAATAATGATAGTAAGAATAATAATAATAATGTAAAAAGAGTCACAGCAGAAGACCACTGTGTCCTCTCGAGGATGTTTGTGATAGCAGGACCTATTAGAACCTCACATAATGTGGTAAAAATTTGGAGGTATACAAATTATTCAAAGATAATAACCGGAGAATTTATAAAGTGACTGGGGATGCGCAGATAATCTTAGCTGTAGTTCTTCTTTCAACCACTCCATTGGTAAATAATTCAGTATGTTCGTAATCCAGTTGGAGATTGAGAATTTTGCCTCGTCCTAAGTAACACTTTTTGTCCTAACACTTTTTTCCTAAGCTGAATGGAATGAATTTCTCTGGTCTTCTCTAATAGGATTTGCGTCTCAATCTGATAATAAAATGTAATAGCTTAAAGTTTCGCGCTCATCATACCGTTTTCCTTTTTCTTTCGGGTAGGTTGACAAAACTTGAGCACAGTAAAGAAGGAGATAAATCAATGAATTGTAAAGAGTAAGGATGACATTCCAGAACTTCAATTCGAAGGCCTAAGTCCCAACTATGAATACAAAATTTTTTTTCCCTTTTCTTTCACTTGCTCTGTGCACAGTTAACTTGGTTTCAAGTCCCCAAACATTATTACATCCAAGTCTTTTTCGTCGTTTACCTTTTATAGTTTCTGCTACCAATATGTAAAACATTACACTTATCGATGTTAGACCTCATTTATCAGTCCATCAGTTTGTCTCGGTCACAATGAAGCTGTGAAAGTTCAAGTATATCTATAGATCTGTTTTCCATCTTAAGATAATCAGCAAATTTTAATATCTTAAAATTGTAGTTGGGGTGAAAGGATATCATTGAAATTTAGGGAGAATGAAAAGATGTTTTAGAAGGAAGTAAACAACGTTCGTAATAAAAGAGAACACATGGGAACATCGGTGAAGGAGGCAAGAGAGAACATAACAGTTGATATCAAATGAACACACGTAGCTAGAACGCCATTTGATAAACATGTGATTGTCCAAGACAGACAACCGGGAATCATAAACTTTTTATGTGGACAAGAAGGGGAATTGTTTAAGAATACTATCAACAATAAAGCTATCCAATTTGAAAAACCATTCACTAATATTAAGGTTATAATAGAAGATTCAATGATATTTCTCGTGGCACTGGAGTTAGAGTTAATAACCGAGATAGCATTACTCCAGTCAATACAATGATCATAGTTTTTAGCGTGATGAAACAAGGCATTTGATTCTTGTCATAGTCTTATACTATATTTATGTTGCTTACGTCTAACGGAAAGATTCTTACCAGTCTTTCCAACAAAAAACTTATTACAGTTTTTACATGGCACTTTATAGATGCATCCAGGATAATTTTGTGGTGAATTCCTGATTAAGATATTCTTTATAGTGTTATTGTTGGTGAAGTCAAAATTTGCATTAAAGGATTTAAGCAACATGAGGAGCAAGGGAAAATTACTATTTAAAGGGAAACTGAAAGATTCTTGGTGTCAATGGGAGGTTTGGGTTCAACTCTATAAAATGATTTCTTTGCTAACTTAAGGGATTTATCAATGAAAGATTTAGGGTACTTTGACTTAGATCCAATAGAATATATCTTCTCAAGTTAATCATCAATAAACTGTAAAGCAAATACGTAATGACCCATGGAACATACACTGAGATGATGATAATATAATTCTGTCATGTTGAGATGAGTAATAATGGATATATGAGCATACACTGGTAGGTTTTCTGTATATTCTAAACTTAAACTTGTTTCCTTGCCTATCGATCATGTAAACTAAAAATGGTAAAATATCATTATCTTAATTTTCCACAGTAAATTTGATTGAAGGTACTAAATTGTCAAGTAAGATGAGAAATGTTTGTAAAGTTTCATTTGTTGGCCAAACACAAAGAACATCATCTACATACCTAAACCAAATTGTATTAGAAGGTAAGATATCCTTTAGGAATTTTGTTTCAAAGAATTCCATATAAAGATTACTTAGTACAGGTGAAAGAGGGTTACCCATTGCCATACCACATTTTTGAGCAAAATATCCTCCATTGAATTGAAATACACAGGCTTTTTTACTCAATTTTATCAGTTTGATGAAAACAAACTTTGAAAGAGTTAAATGAATATCATCTGGAACATCAAATAGATATTCTAAAAGGTCAGCAACTGGAACTTTTGTGAACTGTAAGGAAACATCAAAGCTAAATAGTTTGAAATCAAAGTTAACATTGATAATGTTAAGCTTGTTCATGATATTAGAATTTGATGTCACACCCACTAAAGGGCTTTATAAGAAAAATAACCATTTTGACAATTTATGTAAGATGGAGCCTACTGAACTCACTATAGGACTCTCTAGGATTTTTTTTTTTTTCTGTGTTGTGATAAGTTCATACATATATGGCAATAACAAGCATCTGATGAGAGAATCATTAACTTTAACAACAATTCAAATTCTTTATTGAAGTGGAAATTAACTGCTTTTAGGGGATTCTTACTGAGCTTAAGATATGTTGTGTCATCATATAAAAGTTCATTAATTTTAGATAAATAATTACTTTTGTCCATAATCACAGCAGTGTTGGCCCAATCTGCATTAGTAATATGTATCTCATTGTCTTTTTAATGCCAGTTTGTCAAAAACAGTGGGTCTTAATTGCCCTAAAAGATTTATAAGAGCTATAAACACTTTGAAAAAAGACAATGATATACATATTGCTAAAGCAGAAAAGGGAACGGGAGTAGGGGGCTCGAAACCCTTCCTTCCTTATATCTAAACATTATCATTTTAGCACACACAGAATATTATCATTACAACACAAGTGAAACATTATCAATGCAGCACACACAGAACATTGTCATTAGCACACAAAGAACCTTATCATTACAGCAATCATGCAACATTATCATTACAGTACACATGGAATATTATCGCTACAGCACAAACAGAACATTATCAATAGGGCACATATGGGATATCATCATTACAGCACACTCTAACCATTATCATTACAGCACACATGGGTCATCATCATAAGAGCACCCTGGGAACATTATTATTACTGAACACATGGAACTTTATCAATATAGCCCACATGCAACCTCATCATCAGAGCATACATGCAGCATTATAATTATAGCACACATGGAATTTTATCATTACAGCACAAGTGAAACATTTTACGGAAGACACAGAATATCAGCATTACAAGAAAAATAGAATATCATTATTACATCACTCATGGTACATTATTATCACAGCATATATGGAACATTAGCTTTACAACACACAAAGATAATTATCATTACAGCACGTACAGGAAATTTCTATTGCAGCACATCTAGAACAATATCATTACAGCACACATGGATCATCATTACAGAACACACTGTATATTTTCATTATAACAGGCATGGAGCATTGCCATTACAACACCGTCTGAGTATTTCCTTATGGTACATATTGTGCAATATCGTCATTGCACACATAGAAACTTGTACAGCAGCATACATAGAACATTATCACAACAGAACATTTGAAACATTATCATTACGTCACACAAAGAACGTTAACTTTAAAACACTCTTGGAACAATGTCATTATAGCACACATGGATGATTATCATTATGACTCACACAGAATATCATCTATGCTGAATATTACCATTATAGCATATATTGCACATTTTCATTACAGCACACATGAAATGTTATCATTAATGCACACATGGAACATTATCATGACAACACACATGGAACATTATTGTTACAGCACAAACAGAACATTATCAATACAGCACACATGGAATGTTATCATTACAGCATAAGTGAAACATTATCATCACCGCACACTCGGAAAATGTTCATTATATATAGTGCACATAAAACATTATCATTGCAGCACTATTGGATCATTATCATTAAATCACACATGGATCATTATCGTTAGAGCACAAACAGGATATTATCATACAGCATACATAGAATTTTCTCATTATATCACACATGGTATATCATTATCACATCAAATATGGATCATTATCGTTACATCACACATGGATTATTATCATTAGGGCACGCATAGGGCATTATTGCTATAGCACAAAGGAAACCTCATCATAGAATACAGGGAATATTATCACTACAGAAGGCAGGGAACATTATCATTACAGTATACTTGGAATATTATCATTTTAGCACACGTAGAACATTATCATTACTACGCACAAGGAACTATATAATTAGTACACACAAAAATCATCATTACAGCAATTATGCACCATAATCATTAAAGAACACATCAAACATTATCGTTGCAGCACAAAGAGAAAATTGATAATAGGAACATTATCATTACAAGACAATTTCATCATTATTATTACAGCAGACATGGGTCATCATCATTAGAGCACACTTCGAACATAATCATTACTACACATATGGAACATTATCAATATAGCACATATGCAACATTATCTTTACAGTGCATATGCAACATTAGAATTATACTGCACAGGGAACGTTGCAGTTGCAGCACAAGCAGAACCTTATCAATAGAGCACATATGGATTATTATCATTACAGCACACTTTTACTATTATCATTACAGCAAATATCGATCATCATCATTAAATCACAAGTGGAACATAATCGTTACTGGACACATGGAACATTATCATTACTGCACACATGGAACATTATCATTATAACATATATGGAACATTATCATTACAGCGTATTTGCAACATTACGATTACAGGACACATGGGACATTATCAGTACAGCACATATGGAACATTAACATCACAGAGTAAGCAAAACGTTATCATCACGGCAGACACAGAAAGTTATCATTGCAACACACATGAAATATTTCAATTACATCACTCACCAAACATTATTATCATATCTAATATGGAACCCTACAGTAGAGCACACACTGATCATTATCATTACAGCATGCGTAGGACACTATCATTAAAACCCATTCGGAACACTATCATTGCAGCACACATGGAACATCGCTACAGAACAACTTCGAATGATATAATTGCAGCAGGTATAGAGCATTATCATCATAGCACACTCTGAGTCTTACCATTATTGTACATATCATACACCATAATTATAGCACACATAGAAACATATTTTTACAGCAAACAAGGAACATTATCACTAGAACACAAATAGAACAATCTCATTACGGAAAATTCGAAACGTTATCATTACAGAAGACAATGAACTTTGTAATTACAGCAGTCTTGGGTCATTAACATTACAGTGCCCATGAATCATTATCGTTAGAGCACAAACAAATCATTTTCATTACAGAACACATAGAATGTTATCAATTGCATCACTCATGGTACATCATTATCACATGAAATATGGATCATTATCGTTACAGCACTCACAGAACATCATCTATACAGCACACGCTGAATATTCCTATTACAGTATACATAGCACATTAAGATTACAATATACATAAGACATTATCATTATTAAACACATAGAACATTATCATTACAGCACACATGGAACATTTTCGTTACAACACAACTAAAACATTATCATTTCGGCATACTAGGAATATCATCTTTTTAAACATAAAGAGCATTATCGTAACATCATCCACGGATAATTTTCACTACAGCACACATAGGCAATTATCATTACATCATATTTGGAACAAGATCACTGTAGTACACTGGGAACATCATTACAGAATACAGGGAATATCATCATTACAGCAAGTGGCGAACATTATCCTTACAGCATACTTGAAATATTATCATTGCAGCAAACACGGGACATTATCATTAGCACACAAAGAACTTTAACATTACAACAGTCATGCAACATTATCTTTACAGCACACATGGAACATTATCATTACAGCACAGACAGAACATTATCAATAAGGCACACATGGACTACCATCATTACAGCAAATTTTCACCATTATCAATACACACACTTTGGTCATCATCATTTGAGCACTTTAGGAACATAATTATTACTGCACTCATGGAACTTTATCAATATAGCACATATGCAACCTTATCATCACAGCTTCATAATTACAATACACGTGGAGCTGTATCATTACAGCACAAGTGAAACATTACGGGAGACACAGAATATTATCATTACAGGAAACATAGAATATTTTCATTACATCACTCATGGTACATTATTATCACAGCATATATGGAACATTATTATCACAGCATATATGGAACATTCTCTTTATAGCACAAAAGGGTCGTTATCATTACAGCATGTATATGACATTATCATAACAGCACATTTAGAATAATATCGTTACAGAATACACGGAACATCGTCATAGAGCACTGAATATTATCATTGCAGCAAGTATGGAGCATTATCACTACATCACCCGCTGAGTATTATCATTATAGTACATACTGCACATTATCATTATAGCACACATAGAAACTTAACATTACTGGTTTGCGTGATTTGAAAGGTCAAGAATAAGTTTGCTCTTCTTAGATCAGTTTCTTATGCTGATTGCAAAAAAAAACACAACCATTTTCTCAATCAGGTCAAATTTTCAGAAAGAATCACTTTCAAAAAATTTTCATTTCCAGTTTTATTGGAAGTGAGTGGATTCATCTAGTGGAATAATATAACTGCTATGTACATGCAGGCCTTGCAGGTTGTTCTTATAGATCTAAAGAAAGATACAAAATAAGAAAATAGGTTAATCAGGGATGAATGGCCTCTTCAAGGACTTTCGCTTGTGCTTGGCAGACACCACATCCCTTTGTAGACACCAGCAGTAGTCAGTCAGGAAGTTGATGTCCCATGGGCCTCGATAGTGCTCCTCCATTACTTAGATACCCTTATGAAAACGTTTCCCCTGCTCTTCACTGAAGTCTTTGGAAAATAGTCCAGATGAGATCTGAGAAAGTGCATTTTGACTGACATGGGTGCATCTAGTCGGCGGAGAATCTCCATCAACTCATCAACGGCTTTCTCATAATCTGGTCTCCGGTGTTTGCCCAGGAAGCTTGCAATGATCGACTTCAGAGCCAGCCAAGCAGAAAGTTCAGTGGGATTCAATACTTGATCAAAGTGGGCGTCCTTTATGAACTTTCTTATCTGAGGACCATTAAATATCCCACCTTCAGTTTCTCCCGGCTTACACTTAGAAACTTCTGTTGCAAAAAGGTGATTCCCCTGCCTTCTTTATCCAGTGTTTTCACAAAGTTCTTCATGAGGCCGAGTTTGATGTACAGTGGCGGGAGTAGAATCTTGTGTGGTTCAACCAGTGGGTGGGACAGAACATTGCGTGAGAAGGGTTGTAATCCTTTTCTTGACGGCCACTCTCGTCGGATATAATGCTGGTTATCTGCCCGGCTGTCCCATAGGCATATGAAGCATAGATACTTTGTGTACCCACCTTGAAGTCCTAGGACGAGACCAACTACCTCGAGATCTCCACAGATCAACCGATCATGGTCCTTGTAGTTGAGAGCGGACAGCAGGCGCTCCATGCTGTTGCGTCTCTCCCCTATTTCAACTAAGTGTGCGACAGGGATTGAAGCGAACCTGTTGCCGTTGTTCAGGACCCTCTTGAGATTGTTACTCGACGAATCAATGAAAAGTTTCCATTCTGTAAATTTATACTTCAAGCCCATTGATTTAGTCAGGTCAATGATGTTGCAGAAGGCCAGCGATGATGTCTTATCAAATGGAAAGAATTTTCGGCTCTTTCTCGCGGTTTCTGTACCAAAAGAACGTTGTCTCCTATGCCAGCTGAGCAGACTCCTTAGACAGGTTCAAGTATCGTGTCAGATCATTGAGCTCAGCTTGGCACAGTGGCACTAGTTGGTCCTCCTCTCCTGGCTCGAATGAACTAGACTTATCTTTATCGGTCGCGTCTCTATCCTCGGATTCGGACGACGATTCCTCGTTGACATAAGGTTCAGAAACAAGAACACCTGGACATTTCGCTGATGGAACATATAGATAATGAACGTGACGCTTATTCTTGCAATTGATGCCCTGCATATCTGTCAAGCAGAAATAACAGTCTGTGGTATGATTTTCCCTTCCCTCCACACCACAGGAACACCAAATGGCATACTCTTCTTTGTTTTATTCCTCCAGTTTCGTAGGTTTTGAACACATGTTTTACAACAAGTATGAGGGCCGAAGTTTTACTCCAAAGTAAGCGTGATATGACTTCTTCACAAAACGTGTAATTCTTGTTCGACGGTCCAAAAGAGTCACCTTTCCACAGATATAGCAGAATCTGTCAGGGTGGTTCTTACACTTTCGATTCATCGTAGTATCAATCTAGATCTAAAATGAAGAAAAATAGGTTATTTCAAAAGCACTCGTGACAAGTTAGAAAAAAAAAACATCATTCATAAAGACCAGTTCAGTAATACCAATCGAGACATATCAGTACTTTTTCAAATCTAGCATATCTAAAAAAAAAAAAACCTTACCTGACTGAGAAAAATGATGTTCATTTTTTTATTCAGCATATAAAACTTATCTTTAATCAGTTGAAAAAACTTTGACCTCTGTAAAAAGTTTTGAAACGCAGGCCAGTAATTATTATTACAGCACACATGGAACATTAACATATTAGCACACACAGAAAACTATCATTAAAGCATACATGGAACAATATCATTATAGCTCAATGGAACATTACTTATATGGCACATTTGGATCATTATTATCATTGCAGCACACTTGAAACATTATCATAATTAAACACATAGAATATTATCATGACAGTAATTTTGAAACAATGTGTTACCATTACATCACACATAGAACATTATCATTACAGTGCTCATGAAACATTTTCATTACAGCACACGTGGAACATTATCGTCATAGCACACACAGAACAATTATATGTCAGTTATCGATATAGCATACTTGGTATATTATCATTACAGCACACATTCAACTTTGCTATTACAGCACACATGGATCAGTATCATAAGAACACTCATGGAACAAATCATTACAGCACATATGTAACATCATCAATAAAGCACATATGCAAAATTATCATTACAGCACACATCGAACATCATTATTACAGCACATATATGTATTTAGCAAGTTAGCACACATGGCCTTATGCCATTGCAACACACATATAACATTATCATTACAGCATACGAGGATTATCATCATTACGACACACTTGTAACATTATCATTACAACACTCATGAAACATTATCAATACATCATATATTCAACATTATTATTACAGCATACATGGAACATTAACATTACAGGATATCTGGAACCTGATCAAAATAGAACATATAAAGCATTATCATTACAGCAGAAATGGATTATTATCGTTACAGCACTCAAGGATCATCATCATTACAGCCTATGTGGAATATTATCATTGTAGGACACATGGACTATTATCATTACAGGACACATACAACGTTATCAAAACAGCACACATGAAACATTATCATTACAACACATGTGGAAAACACTAGTTGCGTTACATGAGGAGTATTATCATTTTACCACACACAGAACGTCACTACCATAGGATACATGGATCATCATCATGATCAGCACGCATGGAACATTATCATTACAGCATATATGGAACATTGCCATTACAGCACACAACAAACATAATCAATGTAATCATATATTGAAATATTATCATTACAGCACACATATATCATTATTATTACAGCACAATGGATACATTATCGTTACATCATACCTGGAACATTATCATTGCTGCACATATGGACATTATCATTATAGCACGCATGTAGCGTTATTATTACAGCATAAATGGAATATTATTATTACAGCACACTTGTATCATTATCAGTCGAGCACACATGGAATATTGCCTTTACAACATAATGTGATATTATCATCACAACACACATGGAACATTATCATTATAAAACATGGAAAATAATCATCACAGTACTCATGAAATATCACCACAGCACACATGGAACATTATTACAGCGCACAATGAACATTATCAATATAGTAAACATGGTATAAAACATGGTATATTATCATTGCAGCACGCATTTAACATTATCATTACAGCACAAATGGATCATCCTCATTAGAACACACCTGGAACATAATCATTGCAGTGCACATGGAACATCAATACATCATATACTCAACATTATCATTACAGCACATATGGAACATTATCATTATAGCACATACGTATCCTTAACAGCAGAACATATATGACATAATGCCATTACAACACACATGTAACATTATCATTACAGCTTACATGGATCACCTTCATTACAACGCACCTAGAACATTATCATTACAGCACGCTGGGAACATAATCATTTCAGCAGACATGGAATATTATCGATACAGCACATATGCAACTTTTTCATAACATCATACATGAAACATTATCAATACAGTACGCACATAATGTTATCATTACAGCAGACATGGAATGTTGTTATTACAACACTCATGAATCATTACATATCGAGCAAACGTGGAATATTGCCATTACAACACATATGTAACATTATCATTACAGCAGATGGAACATTAACATAATAGAACACACAGAACACTACTATTACAGCATATGTGGAACAATATCATTATAACCCAATTGAAGATTACCTATATTGCACACATGAATAATTTTTATCATTGCAGTAGGTATGGAATATCATCATTATAAAACACTTGAATATTGTCATTATAGCAGGTATGGAACATTGTCATTATAGAACACACTGAATATTATCATTACAGCAGTATGGAGCTTCATCATTACAGTACACTGTGAATATTTTCATAATACTAGACATTAATTGATATCATTGCAACACACATGGAACATTATTATCATTGCATACATGTAATGATCATTACAGTACATTTGGGAAATTATCATTATGGTGAAAATGGAAATAATTCAGTACAGCACGCTTGGAACATTTTCATTAAAGCACACATGGGACGTTATCGTTACAGCACACACTGAACATTATCAATACAGCAGACTTGATATATCATCATTACAGCACGTATATAACATTATGATTTCAGCACACATGGATATTCATTAAAGCACATTTGTAACATAATCACTGCAGCACACATGGAATATTATCATTACTGCACGCATGTAATGTTAATGATACATCAAACGTGGAACATTATTGTTATAGCACACATGTATCATTGTGAGTAGAGAGCACATGGAATATTGCTATTGCAACACACATGTAACATCTTCATTACAGCGCACATGGATCATCATCATTGCAACAAACTAGAAATATTCTCATTACATCACACATGGAACATTATCAATAGAACACACATTCATCACTATCATTACAGCAAACATGGAACATTAGCATACAGCACACAAGGAATATTAACATATTAGCACACACAGATCACTATCATTACAACATACGTGGCACAGTATCATTATAGTCGAATGGAACATTACCTTTACAGCACATTAGCATCATTATTATCACTGCAGCACACATGGAACATTGTTATCAATGCAGTACACATGGAACATTATCATTACTGCATGCATATAATGTTATCATTATAACACACATGTAACATTATCATTACAGCTTACATAGATTATCATCATGACAACAAACTTAGAATATTCTCATTACAGCATGCATGGCACATTATCATTATGAAACACATGTAATACTATCATTACAGCAGAGATGGAACATAATCATTGCAGCACACTGAATATTGTCATAAGAGTACAGACTTACAACACACATGGAACATTTTCATTAATGCACTCAAGAATTTCATCTTTACAGCATATAGGGCATATCATTACTGTAGTACACATGGAAAATTTTCATTACAGCACACTTGGAACATTTTCATTACAGCACACTTGGAACATTTTCATTACAGCACGCTTGGAACATTTTCATTACAGCACACTTGCAACATTTTCGTTACAACACATGTGACAAATTTCATTACAGTAAATGTGTATCATCATCATTATGGCACATACGGAACATATCATAATATCACACATAGAACATTATCATTACAGTACTCATGAAAGATTATCCTTAAAGCACACATGAAACATTATCGTGACAGCGCACACTGAACATTATCAATACAGCAAACATGGTATACTATCATTACAGCAGATATCTGTCATTGTCATTACAGCAAACATCGATCGTTATCAACACAGCACATGTGCAATATTTCCATAGCAGCACACATGCAACATTATCATTACAGCACGTATATAACTTTATCATTAGAGCATATATGGAGTAACGTTATTGCAACACATATGTATCATTATCAGTAGCGCAGACATGATATGTTGCCACTACAGTACACATGTAACGTTATCATTATAGCACACATGGATCATCATAATTACAACACATTTGGAACAATATCATTACAGCACACAAGGAACATTAAGATAGTAGCACACACAGAAAACTATCATGAAAGCATACATGGAAAATTACCTATATAGCACATTTGGATCATCATTATCATTGCAGCACACGTGAGACATTATCATTATATAACACACGGAATACTATAATCACAGTAGGCTGGAAACATTATCATTACAGGACATTCTGAATAATATCACAGTAGTACACACTGAACGTTATCGTTACATCACACATGGAGTATTATCATTTCTGCATCCATGTGATATTATCTTTACAGCATACATGGAACATTATCAATATAGTACACATGGACAAGTTTCATTATAGTACTCTTGGAACACTTTCATTACGGCACACAGAGAACATTTTCATTACAGCAAACGTGGATCATTATCATTGCGGCACACATAGAACATTATCATTACAGTATTCATGAAACATTATCATTACAGCACATAGGGAACATTATCGTTAAAGCACACATTGAACATTATCAATACAGCACACATCATTACAGCGCACATCAGACTTTATCATTACAACACGCATGGATCATATTCATTGAAACACACTTGGAACACAATCATTGCAGGACATATGGAACATTATCAATACAGCACATATGCAGTATTATCAGTACAGTACACATGGACAATTGTTATTACAGAACACATGTATCATTAGCAGAAGAGAACATATGATATAATGCCATTACAACACACATGCAACACTATCATTTCAGCGCACATGAATCATCATCATTACAACACACTTGGTACAATATCATTACAGCACCAATGGTACATTATCAATACAGCATGTATTCAACATATCATTATAGCATACATTGAGCATTAAAAACGTTAGAACACCTGGAATGTGATCATAACGGCACACATAGAAACTTTTCATTACAGTACACTTTGATCATTATCGTTCAGCACTCACGGATCGTCATAATCATAGCATATGTGGAACACTATCATTACAGCCAACATGGAATATTTTCATTACAGCACCCATTGAACATTACCATAACAACACACATGGAACACTATTATTACAACACATGCTGAAAATAGTCCTTGAGATATATAAAATATATTATCCTTATATCATACATGGAACAGAATCATTATAGGACATATAAATCATCATCATTACAGCACACATGGAACATTACCTTTACAGCACACATGGAACATAATAATCATATCACACATAGATAATTATCATTACAGCACTCATGGAACTTTAACATTACAACACACATGGATCATAATCATTACATCACACATGGAACATTACCTTTACAGCACACATGGAACTTAAGCATTATATCACATGTAGATCATTATCATCACAGCACTCATGGAACTTTATCAATACAACATACATGGATCATTATCATTACATCACACATGGAGCATTACCTTTACAGCACACATGGAACATAATCATTATATCACATATAGATCATTATCATTACTGCACTCATGGTACTTTATCATTACAGCACACATGGATCATTATCATTACAATACCCATGGAACATTACCTTTTAGCACATATGGAACATAATCATTGTATCATATATGGATCGTTATATCACATAATCATTATATCACATATGGATCGTTATATCACATAATCATTATATCACATATGGATCGTTATATCACATAGTCATTATATCACATTATATCACATATAGATCATTATCATTACAGCACTCTTGGAACTTTAACTTCACAGCACACATGGATCATTATCATTACAGCACACATGGAACATTACTTTTACAGCACACATGGAACGTAATCGTTACATAACATATATGTCATCATCATTACAGCACTCATGGAACTTTATCATTACAACACACATGGGTCATTATCATTACAACACACATGGAACATTACCTTTACAGCACACATGGAACATAATCAATATATCACATATAGATCACTATCATTACAGCACTCTTGGAACTTTATCATTACAGCACACATGGAACATTACCTTTACAGCACACATGGAACATAATCATTATACCAAATATAGATCATTATTATTACAGTACACATGGAACATTATCTTTACAGTACATATGGAACATAATCATCATATCACATATAGATCATTATCATTACAGCACCCATAGAACTTTATCATCACAGTACACATGGATCATCATCATTACAGTATTCATGGAACATTATCATTACAGCTCACATGGATCATTATATTACAGCAAGTATGAAACACTATCATAGCAGCTTACACGAAACACTGTCATTGCAGCACACACATATCATTATCATTACATTACAAAGGAAATATTCTCACAACAGCACATATGGAAATTATCATTTAAAAACACATGGAATATTATCATTATAGCGCGCATGGAACCTTATCGTGACAGCACACTCTGAATATTATCATTATAGTACTCATGGAACATTACCATTACAATACACATGAAACATTATCATTACAGCACACCTGGAACATAATCATAATCATTAAAGCTCACATGTAACATTACCATTTACAGCACACATGGAACATAATCATTATAGCCATTATAGCACACATGGAACATTATCATGATAGCGCATACAGAACACACTTGCTACAACATATGTTGGAATGAATCAAAGGAGCACATATGGAACATTATGATCAGAGCACACATAGGATACTATCATTGTAGTACGCATGGAACATTATGATTACAGAACTTGAAACATTATCATAGCAGCACACATTGAACATTATCTTTTGAACACACGTGAAACATTATCAATACAGCACACATGGAACATTATCATTATAGCACATATAAAACATTATCATTACAGCAATCGTGTAACAATATCTTCAAAGCACGCTTAAAACATTATCATTACAGCACACATGGAACATTATTATTACACCACAAATGAAATATTTTCATTACAGCACATATGGTACTTCATCATTACATTTCAAATGATCATTGTCTTTTCAGCTCACATAGATCATTAAGATTACAGTACACATTGATCATTGTCATCGCAGTAGACTTGAATGTCATGAGAAATCATCACTGCAGCACACATGAATAATTATTATCGTATCAGATTAGGATCATTATCATAAGAGCACACAAGTATGATAATCATTACAGCAAATATTGACTTTTATCACAATAGCACTTATGGATCATTATCATTTAGATTAGAGTGCACATGAATCATTATCAACACAGCTCACCTGCATATCATGAAGGATCATCATCATTACAGCACAGAGGGATCCTTATTATCATTGCATGCTTCGATCATTATGTTAAGAGCACACATGTGTAATTATCAATACAGCATGCATTGATTTTTATCGTAACATTACTTATGGATCATTATCATTACAGCACATCCGTATCATCATTTTTACAATACACATGGAACATTTTATTACAACACATGTGGAACTATAATTACAGGACATATGGATCATGATCATTACAGCACACTTAGGACATTATCATCAAAGCAAAAATGGAACATTATCATTAAAGCACACCTAGATCATTATCATTACAGCACATATGGAACATTATCATTATAGCACAGATGGATTATCATCATTACAGCACCCATGGAACGTTATCGTAGCAGACACATGGATCATAATCATTACAGCACACTTGTATCATTACTATTACTGCACACATAGAAGATTATCATTATAGCACACATCAAACATTACCATTGCAGCACTCTTGGAGCACTATCATTACAGCATATCTGTATCATTATGACTACAGTACACAGGGATCATTAACATTACAGCACACATGGAAAATTATCTTTTCAGCACACACTGACCATTATCATTATAGCACGCATGGAACTATATCATTACACCAGATATAGAACATCATCTTTACAGCACACGTGAATCATTATCATTAAAGTACACATGAAACCTTATCATTACAGCACACTTGGAACATTGTTATTACAGCACACATGGATCATTATGATTTCTGTATACATGGAACAAGGTCATTAGAACACAAATTAAACATTATCAGTAAAGCGCTTGCGGATCATTATCATTACAGCACATATAGTTCATTATCATTACAGCACACAAAGATCATCATTATTACAGCATATGTGAAACACTATCATTTCAGCACACATGGAACATTATCAATACAACACATGCAACATTATCACATCCACACATGGAACACTATTATTACAACACGTGTGGAAAATGATTATTGCAGCATACATGGAATATCATCATCATACCACACATGGAACATTAATATTAAGGCGCACATCATCGTCATTACAGCACACACACTTAACATTATCATTACAACACATATGGAACATGATCACTAAAACACACATGTAGCATTAACATTCAGTACACATGAGACCTAATCATTATATTATGACGCACATGGAATATCATCATAGGAGCACATATGGAACACACATAGAATATCATCATAGGAGCACATATGGAACACACATAGAATATCATCATAGGAGCACATATGGAACACACATAGAATATCATCATAGGAGCACATATGGAGAACACATGTGGGAATTATTCATTGCAGCACATATGGAATATCATCATATATTATACATTATAGTTATAACACACATGGAACGTTATCATTAAAGAATACATGGAACACTACCTTTGAAGCACAAATGAAACTTTACCATTATAGCACATAGGTAATGTAATTTTTCCTAATATTCATAAACAAATTTAAACATTTTATTCAGTGAATGTTTCTGTGGCTTTTCATGACTAATAATCACATATCCAACAGAATTGTGCACATCATATAATGTTCACCAACTAATTAATTCTACTGTATAAAATTGCCTGTGTGACGTTGGAAAATTCATTTGATTTGAAAGATATTATATTATCTTAAGGAGTAGCAGGAATTGCAATATCTTTATTTCTCTCATCTGCAGAAGGATGACGGTGGTGTGGATGACAGTGGCAATGACCAGGAGGATGCTAGTGCAGACGACGTCATTCCCCTCAGTATTGACCACATGCAGGGCCTCTTCTTAATCACCTACCTCGGTTGGCTCTGCTCCCTCCTCTTCTTTATCCTTGAGAAAACTATTTGTTCATATCATTCATAGATAAAAATGCAAGACCTGATTTATATAGAGATCTGATTTTGATAAGAGTTCCTACTCCATAACGTAATAGCACGACATACGGCAACCGGAATCCTCTTGACTCCCAAATTGTGGATCGAAAATTCCACAGGAACATAAGACTGGCAAATGTACTCTTCTCATGTAGCTTCCTTATCCTTACTTCCACTTCTTTCTCCGCTGAAGCACTTGTCTGGCCCTCTATATATCCACAGACCCCTTTTTTAAACCATATGAAGATCAGGGCTGAATCGTGCGTTTTTCCTTTTGTAAACCACAGTTACAGAGATCAAATTTAGCCATATCATCTTGCATCTTTAAAAAGAATATAGTGATATAACTTCCTTAATTTGCAATGCCATAGGTACACCCTTCACTCTTCCACACTGCTGTATCTTCTGTCTGTGACACTTGTCTGTCAATGTCGTAGACTTGTATATATGTATGTGCCTTTAATACTGCCTTCATTTTAGAAAACGACCATAGGTTAAAGGGACTATAGAGCATTTTGCTATTAATCTTTCACCTAATCATTATATGTCAGTATGCTCTCCTAAACCACTGCATCTCCTCGAAAAGGAATGTTTTCACTACTTTCGGTTCACATCATTAAACGTAATGTAATGAACAAAAAAATTCATCTGTAACACATCAGATCTGCTCACAATAAATATGACAAGATACAAGTATTTTATTTTTTCTATTTGTATGATGTCTTCTCCAGTCTATATGGTCTCAGTATATTTTGTTCACCATTGTTATCTTCGCCAGCCGTACATGCTCTCAGTGTATCATTTTTACCAATGTTATCTTCGCAAGCCGTACATGATTTCAGTATGTCATGTTTACCAATGTTATCTTCGCCAGTAGTATATGGTCTCAGGACATCAAGTAAACCATTGTTATCTTCCCCGGTCTTGTATGGTCTCAGAATGTCATGATCACCATTGTTATCTTTACCAGCTGTATATAGTCTCACTATATCACGTTCACCATTGTTATCATCGCCAGGATATCATGCACACCGTTGTTATCTTATCCAGCTGTATATGGTCACAGATTATCATGTTCACCATTGTTATCTTCGCCTTTCATGCCGGCTATAAGGCTCTGAATCAAACAACCACGAGGTATTGCTCATGGAAGAAAAGACTTTTCTCAATGATTCCAGACATTTTCTTTGCCTTCCTGCCTCCTAGTTTCAGATTCACTTCATCAGAAACAGAATTCATCTAAAGAAAAAGAAATATTCTTACAAAAAAATGCTTTAGTTTCATGGAGGAGAAATGGATCAATACAGCAACTTTTGTTACCTCCCAGGCAGCCACACTAAGGCACAGAAATAGAAAGCTGACTACATCTTTGTCCTTTGATGATTCAGTGTGCTGAAAGCCAAAGCCAATATGAAATTGAAAAACATTCTACCCCCAGAATCCAATCTTCTCCGAGCTAAACGCCAAAAGAATCTACGGATTCATCTTGTTTTTCTAAGATCCTTCACAGACAAGGAACTCGTAAGGTGTAGGTACATGTGCACTAGTACAACAGCAACTCTGGAGGCACATGTGTAGTGCTACTTTAGCTGGAGAGGATCCTGCGTAGTCACAGCAGTGTAGTGCCACAGAAGGTCCCTAAACATTTCCAGGCATATAATGTGATGTCAGGACACTTACCACTTCCATCAGGCTTGAGGAGCCAATGTTGTTTCTCCAGAGGACATATGGCGAAAGCAATATATTTCTACTTTTTGTAGTCGTTGATAATGTAAATCATTATGTTAGGAATTAAAGGTAGGCTCCTTAGGAAATAACAAATGAAATAATTTATAACTCCCCACCTCCACCACCCCACCCACCCGACCCCCAACAGACATCAGAGTCACAAAAAAGATTTTATGATGAGTTGGCAGAGAATTGTGATGAATAGGACTGTGTCATAGTTTGAGATGTCAACATACCGTTATCTAAGAGGAGGTAACTCTTTTTCCAGTAGCTCCAGGTCAGTACTCTACCTAAATTTGCTTGATAGTTCCTTGATTTGATTAGGTGACACACCTGCTCGCAGCGATGATATATCAGGTTTATGGAAAGTTAGTGCTGATTATTTGGGAGCTGATACTGATAATAAGAGTTGCATAGACGATACAGAGAGGCGGAGGTGATATGGAAACTAAGGAATGATATAAGTAGGTCGGAATGATGATACGTGGAATTGAAAATAAGTCGGAATGATGATACGTGGAATTGAAAATAATGATATAAGGAATTGGTAGTAGTAATTTGGGAGTTTAATAGTAATAGCATGGGCAACTGACAGTGATCATGCTGAAAAATGGTTATGATAATATGGGGAGTTAATACTGACAATGAGGTAAGTTGTTGGTGATGATATGAAGATTTGGCAGTGATGTTATGGGGAGATTGAAGGTATATGTCAAGTTGGAAAAGATGATATGGGAAGTTGATATTGATTAAGTGATGAGTCAGTAGCAAATGTATGGAGACTGAAGAGTAATCATATGAGGAGCATGTAGGGATGATATAGAGAATTAGTATTTGTGACATGGAGAGCTGGAAATGATGCACTAGGATTTGATAATGATGATATACGGGGGATAGAGGTTATAGTACTGGGAGTTGGTAGAGATGATATGGCGAGTAGGCAATAATGGTATAGGGATTTGGAAGTGATGATGATGAGCAGACTTCGTAGTGATGCTATGGTCAGTGGTAGTGATTAGTGATTATTTGGGGATTTGGTTGTGGTTATATGAAAAGTAGAAAATGATGACGTGGGAAGCTAGTAGAGTTATGCAGAGCTTCAGTTAGTAGTAATGATAATAATTGGTATCGAAAGTGATATTGAGAGTTGCTATTGACAAAATGTGGAGCTGTTAGTGATGACATGAGAAGTTGATAGAAATCATATGGGTGGTTGGAAGTGATGTATGGGAAGTTCATACTGATGATGGAGAGTTGATAATGATGTGGTAAAGTGGTAGTGGTTATTTGAGGAGTCGATAGTGGTTATATATTGAGTTTGTAATTGTGAAAAGGTGTAATGACACCAAAATTTCGGAGTGATACGATTGATATATAGATGACTTGCTTGTCTAACTCTTTATGTGTGAGAGTGACAAGCATAGTGTATTGATATGACTTGTTCGTCTGACATTCTAAGTGTGGAAGTGATACGATCGATATAACAAAATGAAAAGATTATCCGATATGTTGGAGTAACACGCTCGTTATAACCAGATAACGGGCTGTTCTCCAACTCAGCGTGTTGAAAGGACACTCTCGGTTTAACAGACTAACAGGGTCATCCGAAATAACAACATAACAACATAACAGGATCGTCTGACTCTCTATGTGTAAGAGTGACACGATCAGGATAACAAGAAGACAGGATCGTCTGCCTCACTAAGTATGGGAACGACATTCTTGCTTTAACAGGATGACAGGATCGTCTGACACTGCATGTGGAAGTGACACGATCGGTATAACAAGACAGGGTCGTTTGGACAGTAAACAATGAGTAAGAAAGACCAAAGGATCGTCGAATACTTAGTGGGAGTAACATGCTCGGTTTAACAAGATAACAGAATTATTTGACATTATCTGTGGGAGTGACAAGCCCGGTATAAATAGAACTGGTTCATTTGACACTCTAGTTGTGGGAGTGACTCTCTCAGTATAACAATATGACTTGACTGTCAGACACTGTGTGTGAGTAACATGCTCGGTTTAAAAAGATGAAAGAATTATTTGACACTCAATGTGTGGGAGTCACATACACGGTATTATATATATAACTGGCTCATTTGACACTAGGTGTGGAAGTGACACGGACAGAATAATGATATGACTTGGTCGTCTGATAATCTATGAGTGGAAATGACAAGCTCGGTATGATAAGATGAATGAGTCGTTAGACACTTTTAGTGTGGTAATGACACGCTCATCATAAAGAAGACAAGGTTTTCTGACACCATATGTGGGAGGGACTCGATCGTATAAGAGGATGTCTTGCTTGTCCAAAGCTTTATGTGTGGGAGTGACATGTTTGGTATAATAAGATGACTGGGTCGTCTGACACTCTAAGTGTGGAAGTGATACGGTCGATATAACAAGATGAAAGGATTATCCGACTCTATATTCGGGAGTGACAAGCTCATTATAACAAGATGACGGGGCCTCCTCCTACTCTGCGTGTTGGAAGGACACTCGGTTTAACAAGATGACACGGTCATCTGACACTCCACATGTGTAAGTGACTTCGATGTAAAATAATGACATATTCGTCTAACACTCTAATTGTTGGAGTGACACACTTAGTATATCAACAGGGTCGTCTGACACTATGTGTGGGAGTGCCACGATATGGATAACAAAATGACTGGATTGTTTGCAGCTCTAAGTCTGGGAGTAACATACTTGGTTTAACTAGATGACTCGATCGTCTGACATAGTATGTAGATGACACGACCAGCACAAGATATATATGGCAGTTGAACGATCGGTATAAGAAGATGAAAGGATCGTCAGACGCTGTTGGTCGTGATGGGCTCGGTTTAAAAAGATGAGACAATCATTTGACACTATGTGCCGGAGTGACTCAGTTAGTATAACAATATGACTGGGTCATCTGACACTCTATCCATGGGAGATAAACAGTCGGATTAAGATCAAAGAATCGTCAGACACTGCGTGGGAGTAGGATGCTCGGATTAGCAAAATGACAGAATCATTTGACACTCTATGTGTGGGTATAAAAAGTTCGGTATAAATATATATCTGGTTCATTTGACACTTGGTGTGGGAGTTACACGGTTAGTATAACAATACTGATAGCAACACTCTATGTGTGGGATGAACAAGCTCGATGTAAGAAGAAGAATGAGTCGTCAGACACTTTTTGTGTGCTAATGACCCACTCATTATAACAAGAAGATAAGGTCCTTTGATACCATGTGTGAGAGTGACGCGATCGGAATAAGATGACTTGATTGTCTAACACTTTATGTGTGGGAGTGACATGCTCGGTATAATAAGATGACTGGGGCATCTAACACCAAAAAAAAGATGTGATGCGATCGATATAACAAGATGAAAGTATCATCCAACACTGTATATTTGGGAAAGTCACGCTCATTATAACAAGATGACAGGGTCTTCTCCCACTCTTCGTGTTGGAAGGACACTCTCTGTTTAACAATATAACTGGGTCTTCTGACACCCTCTTTGTGTGAGTGACATGACTGGTATTACGATATAACGGGATAGTGTGACACTCTAAATTTGAGATTAACACGCTCGGTATAACAAGATGACTGGATCTTTTGACACTATGTTTGTGGAAGACACGATCGCGAAAACAAAATGACAAGATAGTCTGAAGCTCTATGTGAGAGAGTGACACGCTCAATATAACAAGTTTCCAGGGTCGTCTGACTCTATGCGTAGGAGTGACATGATCAGAATGACAAGATGACTGGGCCGTCTGACACTCTATGTGTGGGAGTTACCTGTTCGGTATAACAAGATGATTGAGTCGTCTGTCGCTCAGTGTGTGGAAGTAATACTCCCGGTATAATAGATGACTGGTTTTTCTGAAGTTCGAAAAGTGAAGTGACAAGTTCGGTGTAAAATGATGACTAGGTCGTCTAACATTCGAATTGTTGGAATGACACATTCAGTATAACAACATAATAGGATCGTCTGACACTCTATGTGCGAGAGTGACACGATCGGGATAACAAGATTGCATCATCTGCCACTCTAAGTAATGGGAAAGGCTCGCTACGTTTAACGAGATTACAGGATAGTCTGACACTATATATGGAACTGACAGGTACTGTATAGGAAGACAGTGTCGTCGATACACCATATATGAGAGGTAAACGATCAGTATAAGAGGATCAAAGGATCATCAGATACTTTGTGGGAATAAGATGTTCGGTTTGACAAGATGACGGAATTATTTGACACTCTATGTGTGCGAATGACATGCTCAGTATAAACATATAACAGGTTCACATGACACTCAGGGTGTTGGAGTTTTATAGTCATTATAATATGACTGGATCGTCTGACACTTTGTGTGTGGAAATGATATGCTCGGTTTGATAAGATATATTGATCCTCAGCCATTTATTGTGTGGTAATGATATGCTCATATAACAAGACAAGGTCTACTGACACCAGGTATAAAGAAGATGACATGCTGCTCCTACACTTTCGGTTTAAGAAGATGACAAGATCGTCTGACAATCTCTTTGTGGGAGTGAGAGGATCAGAATGACAAGAGGTTTGGAGATTTGTATGCTCTATGAAGGTACGCGTTCCTATGAACTATGTTCGTATTTATATTTATTTATTTATTATACTTTGTCGCTGTCTCCCGCGTTTGCGAGGTAGCGCAAGGAAACAGACGAAAGAAATGGCCCCCCATCCCATACACATGTATATACATACGTCCACACACGCAAATATACATACCTACACAGCTTTCCATGGTTTACCCCAGACGCTTCACATGCCTTGATTCAATCCACTGACAGCAGGTCAACCCCGGTATACCACATCGCTCCAATTCACTCTATTCCTTGCCCTCCTTTCACCCTCCTGCATGTTCAGACCCCGATCACACAAAATCTTTTTCACTCCATCTTTCCACCTCCAATTTGGTCTCCCTCTTCTCCTCGTTCCCTCCACCTCCGACACATATATCCTCTTGGTCAATCTTTCCTCACTCATTCTCTCCATGTGCCCAAACCACTTCAAAACACCCTCTTCTGCTCTCTCAACCACGCTCTTTTTATTTCCACACATCTCTCTTACCCTTACGTTACTCACTCGATCAAACCACCTCACACCACACATTGTCCTCAAACATCTCATTTCCAGCACATCCATCCTCCTATGCACAACTCTATCCATAGCCCACGCCTCGCAACCATACAACATTGTTGGAACCACTAATCCTTCAAACATACCCATTTTTTCTTTCCGAGATAATGTTCTCGACTTCCACACATTCTTCAAGGCCCCCAGAATTTTCGCCCCCTCCCCACCCTATGATCCACTTCCGCTTCCATGGTTCCATCCGCTGCCAGATCCACTCCCAGATATCTATAACACTTTACTTCCTCCAGTTTTTCTCCATTCAAACTCACCTCCCAATTGACTTGACCCTCAACCCTACTGTACCTAATAACCTTACTCTTATTCACATTTACTCTTAACTTTCTTCTTCCACACACTTTACCAAACTGAGTTACCAGCTTCTGCAGTTTCTCACATGAATCAGCCACCAGCGCTGTATCATCAGCGAACAACAACTGACTCACTTCCCAAGCTCTCTAATCCCCAACAGACTTCATACTTGCACCTCTTTCCAAAACTCTTGCATTTACCTCCCTAACAACCCCATCCATAAACAAATTAAGCAACCATGGAGACATCACACACCCCTGCCGCAAACCTACATTCACTGAGAACCAATCACTTTCCTCTCTTCCTACACGTACACATGCCTTACATCCTCGATAAAAACTTTTCACTGCTTCTAACAACATTCCTCCCACACCATATATTCTTAATACCTTCCACAGAGCATCTCTATCAACTCTATCATATGCCTTCTCCAGATCCATAAATGCTACATACAAATCCATTTGCTTTTCTAAGTATTTCTAACATACATTCTTCGAAGCAAACACCTGATCCACACATCCTCTACCACTTCTGAAACCAAACTGCTCTTCCCCAATCCGATGCTCTGTACATGCCTTCACCCTCTCAATCAATACCCTCCCATATAATTTACCAGGAATACTCAACAAACTTATACCTCTGTAATTTGAGCACTAACTCTTATCCCCTTTGCCTTTGTACAATGGAACTATGCATGCATTCCGCCAATCCTCAGGCACCTCACCATG
>NC_092231.1:47767691-47798473 GCF_036320965.1 Panulirus ornatus
GTAAATAAGCACATTAATTCACAAGTGCAAGGGACTTCTTCTTCTCTGGTTCTTTTCATAAGTTCACTTAATGGTTATCAATTTCTAACACATGTTCTTGCTGGATTCTGAGAAACGGGACCTCAGACGGGTCTCTGGGGAGTTTGGGGAGAAAGATTACTACCCAACTGTCTCCTGCATGTAGTAGAAGATGCCAAGTTGGGTGAGAGAAGCGGATTGGAAATCTTCCCCTCCTTTATTATTTCATATGCTCGAGGGTGCTCTTTTGGAGATCATCACATGCATGAATGTTAATGTGCTGGGAGGTGCAACTGGAGGGATGTCTGATCATTATCTTGTGGAAGCAAAGGTGATTTGTGGGGGTTTTCAAAAAAGAGGAGAGAATGTTGGGGTGAAGAGAGTGGTGAGAGTAAGTGAGCTTGGGAAGGAGACTTGTGTGAGGAAGTACCAGGGGAGACTGAGTACAGAATGGAAAAAGGTGAGAACAAAGTAGGTAAGGAGAGTGGGGTAGGAATGGGATGTATTTAGGGAAGCAGTGATGGCTTGCACAAAAGATTCTTGTGGCATGAGAAGCGTGGGAGGTGGGTTGATTAGAAAGGGTAGTGAGTGGTGGGATGAAGAAGTAAGATTGTTAGTGAAAGAGAAGAGAGAGGCATTTGGTCGATTTTTGCAAGGAAAAAATGCAAATGAGTGGGAGACGTATAAAATAAAGAGGCAGGAGGTCAAGAGAAAGGTGCAACAGGTGAAAGAGAGGGCAAATGAGAGATGGGGTGGGAGAGTATCATTAAATTATAGGGAGAATAAAAAGATGTTTTGGAAGGAGGTAAATAAAGTGCGTAAGACAAGGGAGCAAATGGGAACTTCAGTGAAGGGGGTTAATGGGGAGGTGATAACAAGAAGTGGTGATGTGAGAAGGAGACAGAGTGAGTATTTTGAAGATTTGTTGAATGTGTTTGATGATAGAGTGGCAGATAGAGGGTGTTTTGGTCGAGGTGGTGTGCAAAGTGAGAGGGTTAGGGAAAATGATTTGGTAAACAGAGAAGAGGTAGTAAAAGCTTTGCGGAAGATTAAAGCCGACAAGGCACCAGGCTTGGATGGTATTGCATTTGAATTTATAAAAAAAAGGGGGGGTGACTGTATTCTTGACTGGTTGGTAAGGATATTCAATGTACGTATGATTCATGGTGAGGTGCCTGAGGATTGGCGGAATGCGTGCATAGTGCCATGGTACAAAGACAAAGGGGAAAAGAGTGAGTGCTCAAATTACAGAGGTTAAGTTTGTTTAGTATTCCTGGTAAATTATATGGGAGAGTGTTGGTTGAGAGGGTGAAGGCATATACAGAGCATCAGATTGGGGAAGAGCAGTGTGGATTCAGAAGTGGTAGAGGATGTGTGGATCAGGTGTTTGCTTTGAAGAATGTATGTGAGAAATACTTAGAAAAGCAAATGGATTTGTATGTAGCATTTATGGATCTGGAGAAGGCACATGATAGAGTTGATAGAGATGCTCTGTGGAAGGTATTAAGAATATATGGTGTGGGAGGCAAGTTGTTAGAAGCAGTGAAAAGTTTTTATCGAGGATGTAAGGCATGTGTACGTGTAGGAAGAGAGTAAATTGATTGGTTCTCAGTGAATGTAGGTTTGCGGCAGGGGTGTATGATATCTCCATGGTTGTTTAATTTGTTTATGGATGGAGTTGTTAGTAAGCAGAATGTACGAGTTTTGGAAAGAGGAGCAAGTATGAAGTCTGTTGTCAATGAGAGAGCTTGGGAATTGAGTCAGTTGTTGTTCGCTGATGATACAGCGCTGGTGGCTGATTCACGTGAGAAACTGCAGAAGCTGGTGACTGAGTTTGGTAAAGTGTGTGAAAGAAGAAAGATAAGAGTAAATGTAAATAAGAGCAAGGTTATTAGGTACAGTAAGGTTGAGGGTCAAGTCAATTGGGAGGTAAGTTTGAATGGAGAAAAACTGGAGGAAGTAAAGAGTTTTAGATATCTGAGAGTGGATCTGGCAGCGGATGGAACCATGGAAGCGGAAGTGAGTCATAGGGTAGGGGAGGGGGCGAAAGTCCTGGGAGCTTTGAAGAATGTGTGGAAGTCGAGAACATTATCTCGGAAAGCAAAAATGGGTATGTTTGAAGGAATAGTGGTTCCAACAATGTTGTATGGTTGCGAGGCGTGGGCTATGGGTAGTGTTGTGCGCAGGAGGTGTGGATGTGCTGGAAATGAGATGTTTGAGGACAATATGTGGTGTGAGGTGGTTTGATCGAGTAAGTAATGTAAGGGTAAGAGAGATGTGTGTAAATAAAAAGAGCGTGGTTGAGAGAGCAGAAGATGGTTTTTTGAAATGGTTTGGGCACATGGAGAGAATGAGTGAGGAAAGACTGACCAAGAGGATATATGTGTCGGAGGTGGAGGGAACGAGGAGAAGTGGGAGACCAAATTGGAGGTGGAAAGATGGAGTGAAAAAGATTTTGTGTGATCGGTTCCTGAACATGCAGGAGGGTGAAAGGCGGTCAAGGAATAGAGTGAATTGGATCGATGTGGTATACCGGGGTTGACGTGCTGTCACTGGATTGAATCAGGGCATGTGAAGCGTCTGGGGTAAACCATGGAAAGTTGTGTGGGGCCTGGATGTGGAAAGGGAGCTGTGGTTTGGGGCATTATTGCATGACAGCTAGAGACTGAGTGTGAACGAATGGGGCATTTGTTGTCTTTTCCTAGCGCTACTTCGCACACATGAGGGAGGAGGGGGATGGTATTCCATGTGTAGCGAGGTGGCGATGGGAATGAATAAAGGCAGACAGTGTGAATTGTGTGCATGGGCATATATGTATGTGTCTGTGTGTGTATATATATGTGTACATTGAGTACATAAATAAATAAAAAAAAAATATATATATATATATTGTGTGCATGGGCATATATATGTATGTGTCTGTGTGTGTATATATATGTGTACATTGTGTACATAGATAAATAAAAAAAAAAATATATATATATATATATATATATATATATATATATATATATATATATATATATATATATATATATTTTTTTTTTTGCTTTGTCACTGTCTCCCGCGTTTGCGAGGTAACGCAAGGAAACAGACGAAAGAAATGGCCCAACCCACCCCCATACATATGTATATACATACGTCCACGCACGCAAATATACATACCTACACAGCTTTCCATGGTTTACCCCAGTCGCTTCACATGCCTTGATTCACTCCACTGACAGCACGTCAACCCCGGTATACCACATCGATCCAATTCACTCTATTCCTTGCCCTCCTTTCACCCTCCTGCATGTTCAGGCCCCGATCACACAAAATCTTTTTCACTCCATCTTTCCACCTCCAATTTGGTCTCCCTCTTCTCCTCGTTCCCTCCACCTCCGACACATATATTCTCTTGGTCAATCTTTCCTCACTCATTCTCTCCATGTGCCCGAACCATTTCAAAACACCCTCTTCTGCTCTCTCAACCACGCTCTTTTTATTTCCACACATCTCTCTTACCCTTACGTTACTTACTCGATCAAACCACCTCACACCACACATTGTCCTCAAACATCTCATTTCCAGCACATCCATCCTCCTGCGCACAACTCTATCCATAGCCCACGCCTCGCAACCATACAACATTGTTGGAACCACTATTCCTTCAAACATACCCATTTTTGACAGCACGTCGACCCTAGTATACCACATCATTCCAATTCACTCTATTTCTTGCACGCCTTTCACCCTCCTGCATGTTCACGCCCCGATCACTCAAAATCCTTTTCACTCCATCCTTCCACCCCCAATTTTTTCTCCCACTTCTTCTCGTTCCCTCCACCTCTGAGTGATATATCCTCTTTGTCAATCTTTCCTCACTCATCCTCTCCATGTGACCAAACTACTTCAAAACACCCTCTTCTGCTCTCTCAACCACGCTCATTTTATTACCACACTTCTCTCTTACCCTTTAATTACTTACTCGATCAAACCACCTAACACCACTTATTGTTCTCAAACATCTCATTTCCAGCACATCTACCCTCATCCGCACAACTCTATCCATAGCCCAGGCCTCGCAACCAAATAACATTGTTGGAACCACTTTTCCTTCAAACATACCCATTTTTGCTTTCCAAGGTAATGTTTTCGACTTCCATCCATTCTTCAACGCTTCAAGAACCTTCGCCCTCTCCCCCACCCTAGATTCACTTCTGCTTCCATGGTTTCATTCGCTACCAAATCCATTCCCAGATATCTAAAACACTTCACTTCCTGTAGTTTTTTCCACTCAAAGTTGCCTCTCGGTTGATTTGTCCCTTAACCCTATTGTACTTAACAACCTTGCTCTTATTCACATTTATGCTCTGGTATCTTCTTTCAAACACTTTGCCAAACTCAGTCACCAGCTTCTGCAGTTTCTCACCCGAATCAGCCACTAGCGCTGTATTATCAGCGAACAGCAACAGACTCACTTCCCAAGCTCTCTCATCCAGAACTGACTGCATACCTGCCCCTCTTTCCAAAACTCCTGCATTCACCTCCCTAATAGCCCCATCCATAAACAAATTAAACAACACTGGAGATATCACGCATCCTTGCCGCAAACCACCATTCACTGAGAACCAATCACTTTTCTCTCTTCCTATATTCCTATATTCCTTAGAGTTGAGGAAGAATATATCCCACGCCTTCCACGTTTGTCTTGAAAGGCGATTAAAGGGGACGGCAACGGCGGGCTAGAAACCCTCCACTTCTTCTATTTTAACCTTTTAAAAGATGAAACAGATGAAGTAGTAAAGCGGGGAGTGCTCATTCTCCTCAAAGGCTTGGATTGGGGGTGTCTAAATGTGTGTGGATATAACAAAGATGAAAAGAAGGAGAGATAGGTTCTATGTTTTAGGGAAAGAGCCTGGATGTTTTGGCTCTGAGTGAAACAAAGTTCAAGGGTAAAGGGGAAGAGTGGTTTGGGAATATTTGGGAGTAAAATCAGGTGTTGGTGAGAGGACAAGAGCAAAGGAAGGAGTTGTTGGAGTATGTGATTGATTGTAAGAAAGTAAATTGATATGGGTAAAACTGAAAGTGAATGGATATATATAGGTGATTTTTGGTGTCTATGCACCTGGGCATGAGAAGAAACATCATGAGAGGCAAGTATTTTTTTAGCAGCTGAGTGACTGTGTTAGTAGTTTTGATGCCCGAGAACGGGTTATAGTGATAGATGATCTGAATACAAAGGTGAGTAATGTGGCAGTTCAGGGAATAATTGGTGTACATGGGGTGTTCAGTGTTGTAAACGGAAACGGTAAAGAGCTTGTAGATTTTTGTGCTGAAAAAAGACTGGTGATTGGGAATACCTGGCTTACAAGGAAAGATATGTATAATCATATATATGTGAGTGGGAGAGATGGAGAGGGATCGTTATTGGATTACGTGTTAATTGATAGGCGTATGAAAGAGACTTTTGGATGTTAATGTGCTGAGAGGTGCAACTGGAGGGATGTCTGATCATTATCTTTTGGAGGCGAAGATGAAGATTTGTAGAGGTTTTCAGAAAAGAAGAGAGAATGTTGGGATGAAGAGAATGGTGAGAGCGAGCTTGGGAAGGAGACTTGTGTGAGGAAGTACCGGGAGAAACTGAGTACAGAATAGAAAAAGGTGAGAGCAAAGGACGTAAGCGGAGTCGGGGAGGAATGGGACGTATTTAGGGAAGCAGTGATGGCTCGCGCCAAAGATGTTTGTGGCATGAGATGCAGGGCAAATTGAAAAGGGTAATAAGTTATGGTATGAAGAGGTAAGATTATTGGTGAGGGAGAAGAGTGAGGTGTTTGGACGATTTTTATAGGGAAATAGTGCAAATGACTGGGAGACGTATAAAAGAAGAAAGCAAGAGGTCAAGAGAAAGGTGCAAGAGGTGAAAAAGGGGTCAAATGAGAGTTGAGGTGAAAGAGTATCATTAGATTTAAGGGAGAATAAAAAGATGTTTTGGAAGGAGGTAAATAAAGTGCGTAAGCAAGAGAACAAATGGGAACATCGGTGAAGGGGGCTAATTGGAGGTAAGAACAAGTTCTTGTGATGTGAGGAGATGGAGTGATTATTTTGAAGGTTTTTTGAATGTGTTAGATTATAGGGCGGCAGATTTAGGGTATTTGGTCGAGGTGGTGTGCGAAGTGAGAGGGTAAGGGAAAATGATTTGCTAAACAGAAAAGAGGTAGTGAATCCTTTGTGGAAGATGAAAGCCGGCAAGGCGGCGGGTTTGGATGTTACTGCAGTGGAATTTATTGAAAAAGGGGGTGACTGTATTGTTGACTGGTTGGTCAGGATATTCAATGTATGTATGGCTCATGGTGAAGTGCCTGAGGATTGGTGGAATGCATGCATAGAGTCATTCTACAAAGGCAAAGGACATAAAGGTGAGTGCTCAAATTACAGAAGTATAAATTTGTTGAACATTCCTGGGAAATTATATGGGAGAGTGTTGACTGAGAGGGTGAAGGCATGTACAGAGAATTAGATTGGGGTAGAGCACTGTGGTTTCAGAAGTGGTAAAGGATGTGTGGATCAGGTGTTTGATTTAATGAACGTAAGTGAGGAATACTTAGAAAAACAAATGGATTTGTATGTAGTATTATCGATCTGGAGAAGGCATATGATAGAGCTGATAGAGAAACTCTGTCGAAGGTATTAAGAGTATATGGTGTAGGAGGCAAGTTGCTAGAAGCAGTGAAAAGTTTTTATCGAGGATGTAAGGCATGTGTACGTGTAGGAAGAGAGGAAAGTGATTGGTTCTCAGTGAATGTAGGTTTGCGGCAGGGATATGTGATGTTCTTTATGGTTGTTTGATTTGTTTATGGATGGGGTTCTTACAGAGGTGAATGAAAGAGTTTCAGAGAGAATGACAAATATTCAGTCTGTTTTGGATGAGAGGGCTTGGGAAGGAAGTCAGTTGTTCGCTGATGATACAGCGCTGGTGGCTGACTCATGATAGAAATTGTAGTGGTTGGTGACTGAGATTCGTAAAGTGTGTGAAAGAAGAAAGGTGTGAGTAAATGTGAATAAGGGCAAGGTTTTTGGGTACAGTAGTTTTGAGGGACAAATCAGATGGAAGGTAAGTTTAAATGGAGAAAAACTCTAAGAAGTGAAGTGCTTTAGATATCTGGAAGTAGATTTGGCAGCTAATAGAACCATGGAAGGAAGTGAGTCACAAGGTGAGGGAGTGGCGAAAGTTTTGGTAACGTTGAAAAATGTGTGGAAGGCAAGAACATTATCTCGGAAAGGAAAAATCGGTATGTTTGAAGGAATACTGGTTCCAACAACGTTATATGGTTGCGAGGCGTGGGCTATAGACAGGATTGTGCGGAGGAGGGTGGATGTGTTGGAAATTAGATGTTTGAGGACAATATGTGGTGTAAGATGGTTTGATCGAGTAAGTAATGAAAGGGTAAGAGAGATGTGCGGTAATGAAAAGAGTGTGTTTTAGAGAGCAGAAGAGAAATGGTTTGGTCACATGGAGAGAATGATTGAGAAAAGATTGACAAAGACGATATATGTATCAGAGGTGGAGGGAACGAGAAGATGGACATCAAATTAGAGGTGGAAGGATGGAGTGAAAAAGATTTTGAGCGATCGGAGCCTGAACATGCAGGGAGGTGAAAGGCGTGCAAGGAGTAGAGTGAACTGGAACGATGTGGTCTACCTGGGTCGACGTACTGTCAATGGATTGAACCAGGGCATGTGAAGCGTCTGGTGTAAACCATGGAAAGCTTTGTGGGGGCCTGGATGTGGAAAGGGAGCTGTGGTTTTGGAGCAATGTTCATGACAGCTAGAGACTGAGTGTGAACGAATGTTGTCTTTGTTGTCTTTTCCTAGCGCTACCTTCCACGCGTGCAGTGGGAGGGGGTTGTCATTTCATGTGTGGTGGGTTGGCGACGGGAATGAATAATGGCAGCAAGTATGAATCATGTACGTGTGTATATATGTATGTTTTTGTGTATGTGTATATATAAGTATACGTTGAAATGTACAGGTATGTATATGTGCGTGTGTGGACGTGTATGTATATACATGTGTATGTGGGTGGGTTGGACAATTCTTTCGTCTGTTTCCTTGCGCTACATCGCTAACGCAGAGACAGCGACAAGGTATAATAATAATGATAATGATAATAATAATTTGAAAATAATGATAATAATATATCCCTATAAGTCCACTGGGAAAATGAAAGACGATAAGTTCCTAAGTGCACTTTCGAGTAATAGTCCCATCATCAGGGGAAACACAAAAGAGAAATATAACAGTCAGTTAATATATAACGAGGAGACGTAGGTAGGACGTCATTTGTTAAACATTTGATTGTCCGAGACCAATAAAGAGCGCATCATAAACTTATTATTTGGACAAGGTGACTTGTTTATAAGATTTATCACACTAAAGTTATGTAATTTGTATAGACCTTCACCAATATTAAGGCAATAATTGTTTGTGTATTTAATAATAGAAGTTTCAATGATGTTTTTCGTGATGTTGGAGTTATAGTTAATAACTGAGATGGCATTACTCCAGTCAATACAATGATCATAGTTTTCAACGTGATCAAACAAGGCATTTGATTCTTGTCCTGTTCTTATACTACATTTTCTTGCTTAGGTTTAACAGAAAGATCCTTACCAGTGTGCCTAGTATAAAACTTATCACAATTTCTATGGCACTTTATAGATGCGTCCAGGAAATTTTTCTGGTGAGTTTCTGATTAAGATATTCTTTAGAGTATTTTTGTTGTTGAAGGCAAACTTATTCACATTTACTCTCAGCTTTCTTCTTTCACACACTTTACCAAAAGTAGTCACCAACTTCTGCAATTTCTCACCCGAATCAGCCACCAGCACTTTATCATCAGCGAATAACGTCTGACTCACTTCCCAAGCCCTCTCATCCACAACAGACTGCGTACTTGCCCCTCTCTCCAAAATTCTTACATTCACCCTATCAACCCCATCCATAAACAAATTAAACAACCTTGAAAACATTACGCAACCTTGCTGCAAACCGACATTCACTAGGAACTAATCACTTTCCTCTCTTCCCACTCGTCTACATATCTTACATCCTTGATAAAAAAAAATTCAATGTTTCTAGTAACGTACCACCCATATCATATGCTCCTAATACCTTCCACTGAGCTTCTCTATTGATTATATCATATGCTTTCTCCAGACCCATAAATGCTCCATATAAATCCTTTTGTTTTTCTAAGTAATTCTCACATATATTCTTGAAAGCAAACACCATATCCACATATCCTCTACCACTTCTGAAGCCACTCTGCTCTTCCACAATCTTATACTCTGTACATTCCTTCATCCTCTCAATCAATTCCCTGCCACATAATTTCCCAGGAATACTCAGCAAGCTTATACCTCCGTAATATGAACACTCACCTTTATCCCCTTTGCCTTTGTACAACACCACTATGGATGCATTACGCCAATCTAAGGCACTTCACCATGAACCATAAATAAAATGAATATCCTCACCAACTAGTCAACAACACAATCGCCTCCTTTTCTAATGAATTCCACTGCAATACCATCTAAACCCGTCGCCTTGCCGGCTTTCATCTTCAACAAAGGTTTCACTACCTCTTCTCTGTTCACCAATCCATTCTCCCTTACCCTCACACTTCGCACACCACCTCGACCAAAATACCCTATATCTGCCACTCTATCATCAAACACATTCAACAAACCTTCACAATAGTCAATTCTTTTCATTCTTCCTTCACCACCGCCTGTTATCACCTCCCCATTAGCCCCCTTCACAGATGTTTCCATTTGTTCTCTTTTCTTATATATTCTATTTACTTCCTTCCGAAACATATTTCTATTCTCCCTAAATTCTAATGATACACTCTCATTCCAAATCTCATTCGCCCTCTTTTTCAATTCCCGGACCTTTCTCTGGACCTCCTGCCATTTTCTTTTACACATCTCCCAGTCATTTGCACTAGTTCCCTGCGAAAATTGTCCAAACGCCTCCCTCTTTTCTTTCACTGAAAATCTTACATTTTCACCCCACCTCCCACTACCGTTTTTTATCTGCCCACCTCCAACCTTTCTCATGCCTGTTTCTTTTTTTGCAGAAGCCATCACTGTTTCCCTGAATACATTCCATTCCTCCCCCACTCCCCGAACGTCATTTGCTCTCATTTTTTTCCATTCTGCATTCAATCCCTCGTGGTACTTCCTCACACAAGTCTCCTTTCCAAGCTCACATACTCTCACCACTCTCTTCACCCCAGTATTGTCTCTTCTTTCCTGAAAACTTCTACAAATCTTCACCTTCGCCTCCACAAGATAATGATCAGATATCCCCCACCTGAGCCTCTGAGCACATTAACATCCAAAAGTTTCTCTTTCTCGCGCCAATCAATTAACACGTGATTCAATAATGATCTTTGGCCATCTCTCCTACTTACATACGTATACTCATGTGTATCTCTCTTTTTCAAACCAGGTACTCCCAATCACCAGTCCTATTTCAGCACACAAATCCACAAGCTCTTTACCAATTCCATTTACAACACTATACACGCCATGTACACCACTTGTTCCCTCAAGTGCCACACTACTCACCCTTGCATTCAGATCACCCATCACTATAATCCGGTCTCGTGCATCAAAGCTGCTAACATACTCACTCAGCTCCTCCGGAAACGGTTCCCTCTCATGATCTTTCTTCTCATGACCAAATGCATAGGCACCAGTAATAACCCATATCTCTCAAACCACTTTCAGGTCTACCCATATCAATCTAGAAAATGAAACATAAGTTCCCAAGTGCACTTTCGTGTAATAATAACATCATCAGGGAGACATAGAAGAGAAATTTAACAGTAATTCAATATACAACGAAGAGACGTAGGTAGGACGCCAATTGGTAAACATGTGATTATTTAAGACCAGCAACGAGTGACTCATAAACTTATTATGTGGAAAAGAAGATGAATTGTTCATAAATTTTATCAACACTAAAGTTATCCTATTTCTATAGACCTTCACTAATATCAAGGTTATAATTATTTGTGTATTTAATAATAGAAGTTTCAATGATATTTTTCGTGATACTGGAGTTACAGTTGATAACTGAGATGGCTTTACTCCAGTCAATACAATGATCATAGTTTTTAACGTGATTAAATGAGGCATTTGATTCTTGTCCTGTTCTTATACTATAATTTTGCTGCTTAAGTTTAACAGAAAGATCCTTACCAGTGTGCCCAGTATAAAATTTATCACAATTTCTATATGGCACTCTATAGATGGATCCAGAAAAATTTCTGGTGAGTTGCTGATTAAGATATTCTTTATAGCATTGTTGTCGCTGAGGGCAAACTTACCCTACTGAATCTAATAACGTTGCTCTTGTTCACATTTACTCTCAGCTTTCTTCTTTCACACACTTTACACAAATGAGTCAACAACTGCAATTTCTCACCAGAATCAACCACCAGCGCTTTACCATTAGCTAACAACATATAACTAACTTCCCAAGCCCTCTCATCCACAACAGACTGCATACTTGCCCCTCTTTCCAAAACTCCTGCATTCACTTCCCTATCAACCCCATCCATAAACAAATTAAACAACCATGGAGACATCACGCATCCCTGCCGCAAACCGACATTCACTGAGAACCAAACATTTACCTCTCTTCCTACTCGTACACATGCCATACATCCTCGATACAAACTTTTCACTGCTTCTAGCAACTTGCCTCCCACACCATATATTCTTAATACCTTCCACAGAGCATCTCTATCAATTCTATTATATGCCTTTTCCAGATCCATAAATGCTACATATAAATCTATTTGCTTTTCTGAATATTTCTCACATACATTCTTGAAATCAAACACCTGATCCGAACATCCTCTACCACATCTGAAACAACACTGCTCTTCCCCAGTCTGATGCTCTGTACGTGCTTCCACCCTCTCAATCAATACCCTACCATACAATTTCCAAGGAGTACTCAAAAAACATATACCTCTGTAATTTGAGCACTCACCTTTATCACCTTTGCCTTTGTACAATGGCACTATGCATGCATCCCGCCAATCCTGAGGCACCTCACCATGAGTCATATATACGTTAAATATCCTTACCAAGCAGCAAATAACACAGTCACCCAGTTTTCTAATAAATTCGTCTGCAATACCTTCCAAACCCGCTGCCTTGCCGGCTTTCATCTTCCGCAAAGCTTTTACCACCTCTTCTCTGTTAACCAAATCATTCTTCCTAACCCTCTCACCTCGCAAACCACCTCGATCAAAACACCTTATATATACCACAAAATCATCTAACACATTCAACAAACCTTCAAAATACTCACTCCATCTCCTCACATCACCATTACTTGTTATCACATCCCCATTTTAAAGGCGACTAAAGGGGACGGGAGCGGAGGGCTATAAATACTCCCTTCTAACTTTCGAAAAGAAGAAAGAGAAAAAGGAGTCACACAGGGAGTGGTCATCCTCCCCGAAGTCTCAGGTTGGGGTGTCTAAATGTGTCTGGATGTAACCAAGATGAGAAAAAAGTAGAGATAGGTGATATTTTTGAGGAAAGAAACCTGGATGTTTTGCCTCTGAGTGAAACGAAGCTCAAGGGTAAAGGGAAAGAGTGGTTTAGGAATGTTTTGGGAGTAAAGTCACGCGGTGGTCAGAGGACAAGAGCAAGGAAGCAGTAGCACTACTCCTGAAACAGGAGTGGTGGGAGTATATGATCGAGTGCAAGAAAGTAAACTCTAGATTCATACGGGCAAAACTAAAAATGGATGGAGAGGTTTGTGATTATTAGTGCCCATGCACCTGGGCATGAGAAGATAGTTCATGAGAGGCAAGTGTTTTGGGATCAGCTGAGTGAGTGTGTTAGTAGTTTTCATGCACGAGACCGGGTTATATTGATGGGTGATTTGAATGAAAAGATTAGTAATGCGGCAGTTGAGGGAATGATTGGTGTACATGGGGTGTTCAGTGCTGTAAATGGAAATGATGATGTGCTTGTAGATTTCTGTGCTGAAAAAGGACTGGCGATTGGGAATAGCTGGTATAAAAAGAGAGATATACCTAAGTATGCGTATGTAGGTAAGAGAGATGGCCAGAGAGCGATATTGGATTACGTGTCAATTGATAGGCGCGTGAGAGACTTTCCGATGCTAATGGGCTGAGAGGAACAACTGCAGGAATATTTGATCATTATGTTGTGGAGGTCAGGTGAAGATTTGTAAAGGTTTTCAGAAAACAAGAGAGAATGTTGTGGTGAAGTTTCATGAGAGTGAGTAAGCTTCAGGAGACTTGTGTGTGGAAGTACAAGGAAAGACTGAGTGCAGAATGGAGAAAGGTGAGAGTAATGGACGTTAGGGGAGTGGGGGAGGAATGGGATGTATTTAGGGAAGCAGTGAATGCTAGCGTAAAAGATGCTTATGGCATGAGAAACGTGGGAGGGGACAAGATTAGAAAGGGTAGGGAGTAGTGGGATGAAGAAGTAAGATTATTAGCGAAAAAGAAGAGAGACCCATTTGGACGATATTTGCAGCGAAATAATGCAGATCACTGACAGATGTATAAAAGAAACAGGCAGGAGGTCAAGAGAAAGGTGCAAGTTGTGAAAAAGACGGCAAATGAGAGTAAGGGTGAGAGAGTATCATTAAATCTTACGGAGAATATATATATATATATATATATATATATATATATATATATATATATATATATATATATATATATATATATATATATATATATATATATATATATATATATATATATATATATCTTTCTTTTAAACTATTCGACATTTCCCGCGTTAGCGAGGTAGCATTAAGAACAGAGGACTGGGCCTTTGAGGGAATACCCTCACCTGGCCCAATTCTCTGTTCCTTCTTTTGGAAAATTAAAAAAAAAAAAAAAAAAAAAAAAATATATATATATATATATATATATATATATATATATATATATATATATATATATATATATATATATATATATATATATATATATATATATATATATACATATAAATGGAAATGGTGAAGAGCTTGTAGATTTATGTGCTGAAAAAGGACTGATGATTGGGAATACCTGGTTTAAAAAGCGAGATATACATAAGTATACGTATGTAAGTAGGAGAGATGGCCAGAGAGCTTTCTTGGATTACGTGTTAATTGACAGGCGTGCGAAAGAGAGACTTTTGGATGTTAATGTGCTGAGAGGTGCAACTGGAGGGATGTCTGATCATTATCTTGTGGAGGCTAAGGTGAAGATTTGTATGGCTTTTCAGAAAAGAAGAGTGAATGTTGGGGTGAAGAGGGTGGTGAGAGTAAGTGAGCTTGAGAAGGAGACCTGTGTGAGGAAGTACCAGGAGAGACTGAGTACAGAATGGAAAAAGGTGAGAGCAATGGAAGCAAGGGGAGTGGGGGAGGAATGGGATGTATTTAGGGAATCAGTGATGGATTGCGCAAAAGATGCTTGTGGCATGAGAAGAGTGGGAGGTGGGTTGATTAGAAAGGGTAGTGAGTGGTGGGATGAAGAAGTAAGATTATTAGTGAAAGAGAAGAGAGAGGCATTTGGACGATTTTTGCAGGGAAAAAATGAAATTGAGTGGGAGATGTATAAAAGAAAGAGACAGGAGGTCAAGAGAAAGGTGCAAGAGGTGAAAAAAAGGGCAAATGAGAGTTGGGGTGAGAGACTATCAGTAAATTTTAGGGAGAATAAAAAGATGTTCTGGAAGGAGGTAAATACAGTGCGTAAGACAAGGGAGCAAATGGGAACTTCAGTGAAGGGCGCAAATGGGGAGGTGATAACAAGTAGTGGTGATGTGAGAAGGAGATGGAGTGAGTATTTTGAAGGTTTGTTGAATGTGTTTGATGATAGAGTGGCAGATATAGGGTGTTTTGGTCGAGGTGGTGTGCAAAGTGAGAGGGTTAGGGAAAATGATTTGATAAACAGAGAAGAGGTAGTGAAAGCTTTGCGGAAGATGAAAGCCGGCAAGGCAGCAGGTTTGGATGGTATTGCAGTGGAATTCATTAAAAAAGGGGGTGACTGTATTGTTGACTGGTTGGTAAGGTTATTTAATGTATGTATGGCTCATGGTGAGGTGCCTGAGGATTGGCGGAATGGTTGCATAGTGCCATTGTACAAAGGCAAAGGGGATAAGAGTGAGTGTTCAAATTACAGAGGTATAAGTTTGTTGAGTATTCCTGGTAAATTATATGGAAGGGTATTGATTGAGAGGGTGAAGGCATGTACAGAGCATCAGATTGGGGAAGAGCAGTGTGGTTTCAGAAGTGGTAGAGGATGTGTGGATCAGGTGTTTGCTTTGAAGAATTTATGTGAGAAATACTTAGAAAAGCAAATGGATTTGTATGTAGCATTTATGGATCTGGAGAAGGCATATGATAGAGTTGATAGAGATGCTCTGTGGAAGGTATTAAGAATATATGGTGTGGGAGGAAAGTTGTTAGAAGCAGTAAAAAGTTTTTATCGAGGATGTGAGGCATGTGTACGTGTAGGAAGAGAGGAAAGTGATTGGTTCTCAGTGAAGTGAAGTGTTTTAGATATCTGGGAGTGGATCTGGCAGCGGATGGAACCATGGAAGCGGAAGTGGATCATAGGGTGGGGGAGGGGGCGAAAATTCTGGGGGCCTTGAAGAATGTGTGGAAGTCGAGAACATTATCTCGGAAAGCAAAAATGGGTATGTTTGAAGGAATAGTGGTTCCAACAATGTTGTATGGTTGCGAGGCGTGGGCTATGGATAGAGTTGTGCGCAGGAGGATGGATGTGCTGGAAATGAGATGTTTGAGGACAATGTGTGGTGAGGTGGTTTGATCGAGTGAGTAACGTAAGTGTGAGAGAGATGTGTGGAAATAAAAAGAGCGTGGTTGAGAGAGCAGAAGAGGGTGTTTTGAAGTGGTTTGGGCACATAGAGAGGATGAGTGAGGAAAGATTGACGAAGAGGATATATGTGTCGGAGGTGGAGGGAGCAAGGAGAAGAGGGAGACCAAATTGGAGGTGTAAAGATGGAGTGAAAAAGATTTTGTGTGATCGGGGCCTGAACATGCAGGAGGGTGAAAGGAGGGCAAGGAATAGAGTGAATTGGAGCGATGTGGTATACCGGGGTTGACGTGCTGTCAGTGGATTGAATCAAGGCATGTGAAGCGTCTGGGGTAAATCATGGAAAGCTGTGTAGGTATGTATATTTGCGTGTGTGGACGTATGTATATACATGTGTATGGGGGGGTGGGTTGGGCCATTTCTTTCGTCTGTTTCCTTGCGCTACCTCGCATACGCGGGAGACAGCGACAAAGTATAAAAAAAAAAGATATATATATATATATATATATATCATTTATTTGCTTTGTCGCTGTCTCCCGCGTTAGCGAGGTAGCGCAAGGAAACAGACGAAAGAATGGCCCAACCCGCCCACATACACATGTATATACATACATGTCTACACACGCACAATATACATACCTACACATCTTAATGTACACATATATATATATACACACAGACATATACATATATACACATGCACATAATTCATACTGTCTTCCTTTATTTGTTCCCATCGCCACCTCGCCACATATGGAATAACAACCCCCTCCCCCCTCATGTGTGCGAGGTAGCGCTTGGAAAAACACCAAAGGCCCCATTCGTTCACACTCAGTCTCTAGCTGTCATGTAATAATGCACCGAAACCACAGCTCCCTTTCCACATCCAGGCCCCACACAACTTTCCATGATTTACCCCAGACGCTTCACATGCCCTGGTTCAATCCATTGACAGCACGTCGACCCCGGTATGCCACATCGTTCCAATTCACTCTATTCCTTGCACGCCTTTCACCCTCCTGCATGTTCAGGCCCCGATCACTCAAAATCTTTTTCACTCCATCTTTCCACCTCCAATTTGGTCTCCCACTTCTCCTCGTTCCCTACACCTCTGACACATGTATCCTCTTGGTCAATCTTTCCCCACTCATTCTCTCCATGTGACCAAACCATTTCAAAACACTCTCTTCTGCTCTCTCAACGACGCTCTTTTTATTTCCACACATCTCTCTCACCCTTACATTACTTACTCGATCAAACCACCTCACACCACTTTTTGTCCTCAAACATCTCATTTCCAGCACATCCACCCTCCTGCACACAACTCTATCCATAGCCCACGCCTCGCAACCATACAACATTGTTGGAACCACTATGCCTTCAAACATACCCATTTTTGCTTTCCGAGATAATGTTCTCGACTTACAAACATTCTTCAAGGCTCCCAGAATTCTCGCCCCCTCCCCCACCCTATGATTCACTTCCGCTTCCATGGTTCCATCCGCTGCCAGATCCACTCCCAGATATCTAAGACACTTCACTTCCTCCAGCTTTTCTACATTCAAACTTACCTCCCAATTGACTTGACCCTCAACCCTACTGTACCTAATAACCTTGCTCTTATTCACATTTACTCTTAACTTTCTTCCTTCACACACTTTACCAAAATCAGTCACCAGCTTCTGCAGTTTCTTACATGAATCAGCCACCAGCGCTGTATCATCAGCGAACAACAACTGACTCACTTCCCAAGCTCTCTCATCCACAAGAGACTTCATACTTGCCCCTCTTTCCAAAACTCTTGCATTCACCTCCCTAACAACCCATCCATAAACAAATTAAACAACCATGGAGACATCACACACCCCTGCCGCAAACCTACATTCACTGAGAACCAATCACTTTCCTCTCTTCCAACACGGACACAAGCCTTACATCCTCGATAAAAACTTTTCACTGCTTCTAACAACTTTCCTCCCACACCATATATTCTGAATACCTTCCACAGAGCATCTCTATCAACTCTATCATATGCCTTCTCCAGATCCACTAGTGCTACATACAAATCCATTTGTTTTTTTAAGTATTTCTCGCATACATTCTTCAAAGCAAACACCTGATCCACACATCCTCTACCACTTCTGAAACCACACTGCTCTTCCCCAATCTGATGCTCTGTACATGCCTTCACCCTCTCAATCAATACCCTTCCATATAATTTACCAGGAATACTCAACATACTTACACCTCTGTAATTTGAGCACTCACTCTTATCCCCTTTGCCTTTGTACAATGGCACTATGCAAGCATTCCGCCAATCCTCTGGGACCTCACCAAGAGTCATACATACATTAAATAACCTTACCAATCAGTCAACAATAGAGTCACACACTTTTTTAATAAATTCTACTGCTATGTCATCCACACCCGCTGCTTTGCCGGCTTTCATCTTCCGTAAAGCTTTTGCTACCTCTTCTCTATTTACCAAATCATTTTCCCTAACCCTCTTACTTTGCAAACCAACTCGACCAAGACACCCCACATCTGCCACTCTATCATCAAACACATTCAACAAACCTTCAAAATACTCACTCCATCTCCTTCTCACATCACCACTACTTGTTATCACCTCCCCATTAGCCCCCTTCACTGAAGTTCCCATTTGCTCGCTTGTCTTACGCACTTTATTTACCTCATTCCTAAACATCTTTTTATTCTCCCTGAAATTTAATGATACTCTCTCACCCCAACTCTCATTTGCCCTCATTTTCACCTCTTGTACCTTTCTCTTGACCTCCTGCCTCTTTCTTGTATACCTCTCCCACTCATTTGCATTTTTTCCCTGCAAAAATCGTTCAAATGCCTCTCTCTTCTCTTTCACTAAAATCTTACTTCTTCATCCCACCACTCACTACCTTTTCTAATCAACTCACCTCCTACGCTTCTCATGCCACAAGCATCTTTTGCGCAATCCATCACTGCTTCCCTAAATACATCCCATTCCTCCCCCACTCCCTTTACCTCCTTTGTTCTCAGCTTTTTCCATTCTGCAGTCAGTCTCTCCTGGTACTTCCTCATACAAGTCTCCTTCCCAAGCTCACTTACTCTCACCACTCTCTTCACCCCAACATTCTCTCTTCTTTTCTGAAAACCCCCACAAATCTTCACCTTTGCTTCCACAAGATAATGATCAGACATCCCTCCAGTTGCACCTCTCATCACATTAACATCCAAAGGTCTCTCTTTCGTGCGTCTATCAATTAACACGAAATCCAATAACGCTCTCTGGCCATCTCTCCTACTTACATACGTATACTTATGTATATCTCGCTTTTTAAACCAGTTATTCCCAAGCACATAAATCTACAATCTCTTCACCATTTCCATATACAACACTGAACACTCCATGTATACCAATCATTCCCTCAACTGCCACATTACTCACCTTTCCATTCAAATCACCCATGACTATAACCCGATCTTGTGCACCAAAACCACTAACACACTCATTCAGCTGCTCCCAAAACACTTGCCTCTCATGATCTTTCTTCTCATGTCCAGGTGCATATGCACCAATAATCACCCATCTCTATCCATCAACTTTCAGTTTTACCCATATCAATCTAGAATTTACTTTCTTACACTCTATCATATACTCCCATAACTCCTGATTCAGGAGTAGTGCTACACCTTCCCTTGCTCTTGTCCTCTCACTAACCCCTGACTTTACTCCCAAGACATTGCCAAACCAGTCTTCCCCTTTACCCTTTAGCTTCGTTTCACTCAAAGCCAAAACATCAAGGTTCTTTTCCTCAAACATACTACCTGTCTCTCCTTTTTTCTCATCTTGGGTACATCCACACACATTTAGACACCCCAATCTGAGCCTTCGAGGAGGATGAGCACTCCTCGCGTGACTCCTTCTTCTGTTTCTCCTTTTAGAAAGTTAAAATACAAGGAGGGAAGGGTTTCTGGCCCCCCACTCCCGTCCCCTTTAGTCGCCTTCTACGACACGCGAGGAATACGTGGGAAGTATTCTTAATCCCCTATCCCCAGGGATATATATATATATATATATATATATATATATATATATATATATATATATATATATATATATATATATATATATATATATATATATATATATATATATATATATATATATAACTATATATATAACTATATATATAACTATATATGTATATATATATATATATATATATATATATATATATATATATATATATATATATATATATATATATGTATATTTTTTTTTTTTTTTTTTCTTTCAAAGTATTCGCCATTTCCCGCGTTAGCGAGGTAGCGTTAAGAACAGAGGACTGGGCCTTTGAGGGAATATCCTCACCTGGCCCCCTTCTCTGTTCCTTCTTTTGGAAAATTAAAAAAAAAAAACGAGAGGGGATGATTTCCAGCCCCCCGCTCCCTCCCCTTTTAGTCGCCTTCTGCGACACGCAGGGAATACGTGGGAAGTATTCTTTCTCCCCTATCCCCAGGGATATATATATATATATATATATATATATATATATATATATATATATATATATATATATATATATATATATATATATATATATATATAAATATATATATATATATATATTTTTTTTTTTTTTTTCTTTATACTTTGTCGCTCTCTCCCGCGTTTGCGAGGTAGCGCAAGGAAACAGACGAAAGAAATGGCCCCCCCCCCCATACACATGTACATACACACGTCCACACACGCAAATATACATACCTACACAGCTTTCAATGGTTTACCCCAGACGCTTCACATGCCTTGATTCAATCCACTGACAGCACGTCAACCCCTGTATACCACATCGCTCCAATTCACTCTATTCCTTGCCCTCCTTTCACCCTCCTGCATGTTCAGGCCCCGATCACACAAAATCTTTTTCACTCCATCTTTCCACCTCCAATTTGGTCTCCCTCTTCTCCTCGTTCCCTCCACCTCCGACACATATATCCTCTGGGTCAATCTTTCCTCACTCATTCTCTCCATGTGCCCAAACCATTTCAAAACACCCTCTTCTGCTCTCTCAACCACGCTCTTTTTATTTCCACACATCTCTCTTACCCTTACGTTACTTACTCGATCAAACCACCTCACACCACACATTTTCCTCAAACATCTCATTTCCAGCACATCCATCCTCCTACGCACATCTCTATCCATAGCCCACGCCTCGCAACCATACAACATTGTTGGAACCACTATTCCTTCAAACATACCCATTTTTGCTTTCCGAGATAATGTTCTCGACTTCCACACATTTTTCAAGGCTCCCAAAATTTTCGCCCCCTCCCCCACCCTATGATCCACTTCCGCTTCCATGGTTCCATCCGCTGACAGATCCACTCCCAGATATCTAAAACACTTCACTTCCTCCAGTTTTTCTCCATTCAAACTCACCTCCCAATTGACTTGACCCTCACCCCTACTGTACCTAATAACCTTGCTCTTATTCACATTTACTCTTAACTTTCTTCTTCCACACACTTTACCAAACTCAGTCACCAGCTTCTGCAGTTTCTCACATGAATCAGCCACCAGCGCTGTATCATCAGCGAACAACAACTGACTCACTTCCCAAGCTCTCTCATCCCCAACAGACTTCATACTTGCCCCTCTTTCCAGGACTCTTGCATTTACCTCCCTAACAACCCCATCCATAAACAAATTAAACAACCATAGAGACATCACACACCCCTGCCGCAAACCTACATTCACTGAGAACCAATCACTTTCCTCTCTTCCTACACGTACACATGCCTTACATCCTCGATAAAAACTTTTCACTGCTTCTAACAACTTGCCTCCCACACCATATATTCTTAATACCTTCCACAGAGCATCTCTATCAACTCTATCATATGCCTTCTCCAGATCCATAAATGCTACATACAAATCCATTTGCTTTTCTAAGTATTTCTCACATACATTCTTCAAAGCAAACACCTGATCCACACATCCTCTACCACTTCTGAAACCGCACTGCTCTTCCCCAATCTGATGCTCTGTACACGCCTTCACCCTCTCAATCAATACCCTCCCATATAATTTACCAGGAATACTCAACAAACTTATACCTCTGTAATTTGAGCACTCACCCTTATCCCCTTTGCCTTTGTACAATGGCACTATGCACGCATTCCGCCAATCCTCAGGCACCTCACCATGAGTCATACATACATTTAATAACCTTACCAACCAGTCAACAATACAGTCACCCCCTTTTTTAATAAATTCCACTGCAATACCATCCAAACCTGCTGCCTTGCCGGCTTTCATCTTCCGCAAAGCTTTTACTACCTCTTCTCTGTTTACCAAATCATTTTCCCTAACCCTCTCACTTTGCACACCACCTCGACCCAAACACCCTATATCTGCCATCTGTCATCAGACACATTCAAAAAACCTTCAAAATACTCATTCCATCTCCTTCTCACATCACCGCTACTTGTTATCACCTCCCCATTTACGCCCTTCACTGAAGTTCCCATTTGCTCCCTTGTCTTACGCACCCTATTTACCTCCTTCCAGAACATCTTTTTATTCTCCCTAAAATTTACTGATAGTCTCTCACCCCAACTCTCATTTGCCCTTTTTTTCACCTCTTGCACCTTTCTCTTGACCTCCTGTCTCTTTCTTTTATACTTCTCCCACTCAATTGCATTTTTTCCATGGAAAAATCGTCCAAATGCCTCTCTTCTATTTCACTAATTCTCTTACTTCTTCATCCCACCACTCACTACCCTTTCTAAACAGCCCACCTCCCACTCTTCTCATGCCACAAGCATCTTTTGCGCAATCCATCACTGATTCCCTAAATACATCCCATTCCTCCCCCACTCCCCCTACTTCCATTGTTCTCACCTTTTTCCATTCTGTACACAGTCTCTCCTGGTACTTCCCCACACAGGTCTCCTTCCCAAGCTCACTTACTCTCACCACCTTCTTCACCCCAACATTCAATCCTCTTTTCTGAAAACCCATACTAATCTTCACCTTAGCCTCCACAAGATAATGATCAGACATCCCTCCAGTTGCACCTCTCAGCACATTAACATCCAAAAGTCTCTCTTTCGCACGCCTGTCAATTAACACGTAATCCAATAACGCTCTCTGGCCATCTCTCCAACTTACATAAGTATACTTATGTATATCTCGCTTTTTAAACCAGGTATTCCCAATCATCAGTCCTTTTTCAGCACATAAATCTACAAGCTCTTCACCATTTCCATTTACAACACTGAACACCCCATGCATACCAATTATTCCCTCAACTGCCACATTACTCACCTTTGCATTCAAATCACATATATATATATATATATATATATGTATATATATATATATATATATATATATGTATATATATATATATATATATATATATATATATATATATATATATATATATATATATATATATATATATATATATATATATTCTTTCATACTATTCGCCATTTCCCGCATCAGCGAGGTAGCGTTAAGAACAGAGGACTGGGCCTTTGAGGGAATATCCTCACCTGGCCCCCTTCTCTGTTCCTCCTTTTGGAAAATTAAAAAAAAATGAGAGGGGAGGATTTCCAGCCACCCGCTCCCTTCCCTTTTAGTCGCCTTCTACGACTCGCAGGGAATACGTGGGAAGTATTCTTAATCCCCTATCCCCTATATATATATATATATATATATATATATATATATATATATATATATATATATATATATATATATATATATATATATATATATATATATATATATATACATATATATATATATATATATATTCCTCGCGTGTCGTAGAAAGCGACTAGAGGGGACGGGAGCGGGGGGCCGGAAATCCTCCCCTCCTTGTATTAACTTTCTAAAATGGGAAACAGAAGAAGGAGTCACGCGGGGAGTGCTCATCCTCCTCGAAGGCTCAGAGTGGGGTGCCTAAATGTGTGTGGATGTAACCAAGATGTGAAAAAAGGAGAGATAGGTAGTATGTTTGAGGAAAGGAACCTGGATGTTTTGGCTCTGAGTGAAACGAAGCTCAAGGGTAAAGGGGAAGAGTGGTTTGGAAATGTCTGGGGAGTGAAGTCAGGGGTTAGTGAGAGGACAAGAGCAAGGGAAGGAGTAGCAATACTCCTGAAACAGGAGTTGTGGGAGTATATGATAGAATGTAAGAAAGTAAATTCTCGATTAATATGGGTAAAATTGAAAGTTGATGGAGAGAGGTGGGTGATTATTGGTGCATATGCACCTGGGCATGAGAAGAAAGATCATGAGAGGCAAGTGTTTTGGGAGCAGCTAAATGAGTGTGTTAGTGGTTTTGATGCACGAGACCGGGTTATAGTGATGGGTGATTTGAATGCAAAGGTGAGTAATGTGGCAGTTGAGGGAATAATTGGTATGCATGGGGTGTTCAGTGTTGTAAATGGAAATGGTGAAGAGCTTGTAGATTTATTTGCTGAAAAAGGACTGATGATTTGGAATACCTGGTTTAAAAAGCGAGATATACATAAGTATACTTATGTAAGTAGGAGAGATGGCCAGAGAGCGTTATTGGATTACGTGTTAATTGACAGGCGTGCGAAAGAGAGACTTTTGGATGTCAATGTGCTGAGAGGTGCAACTGGAGGGATGTCTGATCATTATCTTGTGGAGGCTATGGTGAAGATTAGTATGGCTTTTCAGAAAAGAAGAGTGAATGTTGGGGTGAAGAAGGTGGTGAGAGTAAGTGAGCTTGGGAAGGAGACCTGTGTGAAGAAGTATCAGAAGAGACTGTGTACAGAATGGAAAAAGGTGAGAACAATGGAAGTAAGGGGAGTGGGGGAGGAATGGGATGTATTTAGGGAATCAGTGATGGATTGCGCAAAAGATGCTTGTGGCATGAGAAGAGTGGGAGGTGGGCTGTTTAGAAAGGGTAGTGAGTGGTGGGATGAAGAAGTAAGAGTATTAGTGAAAGAGAAGAGAGAGGCATTTGGACGATTTTTGCAAGGAAAAAATGAAATTGAGTAGGAGAAGTATAAAAGAAAGAGACAGGAGGTCAAGAGAAAGGTGCAAGAGGTGAAAAAAAGGGCAAATGAGAGTTGGGGTGAGAGACTATCAGTAAATTTTAGGGAGAATAAAAAGATGTTCTGGAAGGAGGTAAATAGGGTGCGTAAGACAAGGGAGCAAATGGGAACTTCAGTGAAGGGCGTAAATGGGGAGGTGATAACAAGTAGTGGTGATGTGAGAAGGAGATGGAGTGAGTATTTTGAAGGTTTGTTGAATGTGTCTGATGACAGAGTGGCAGATATAGGGTGTTTGGGTCGAGGTGGTGTGCAAAGTGAGAGGGTTAGGGAAAATGATTTGGTAAACAGAGAAGAGGTAGTAAAAGCTTTGCGGAAGATGAAAGCCGGCAAGGCAGCAGGTTTGGATGGTATTGCAGTGGAATTTATTAAAAAAGGGGGTGACTGTATTGTTGACTGGTTGGTAAGGTTATTTAATGTATGTATGACTCATGGTGAGGTGCCTGAGGATTGGCGGAATGCGTGCATAGTGCCATTGTACAAAGGCAAAGGGGATAAGAGTGAGTGCTCAAATTACAGAGGTATAAGTTTGTTGAGTATTCCTGGTAAATTATATGGGAGGGTATTGATTGAGAGGGTGAAGGCATGTACAGAGCATCAGATTGGGGAAGAGCAGTGTGGTTTCAGAAGTGGTAGAGGATGTGTGGATCAGGTGTTTGCTTTGAAGAATGTATGTGAGAAATACTTAGAAAAGCAAATGGATTTGTATGTAGCATTTATGGATCTGGAGAAGGCATATGATAGAGTTGATAGAGATGCTCTGTGGAAGGTATTAAGAATATATGGTGTGGGAGGCAAGTTGTTAGAAGCAGTGAAAAGTTTTTATCGAGGATGTAAGGCATGTGTACGTGTAGGAAGAGAGGAAAGTGATTGGTTCTCAGTGAATGTAGGTTTGCGGCAGGGGTGTGTGATGTCTCCATGGTTGTTTAATGTGTTTATGGATGGGGTTGTTAGGGAGGTAAATGGAAGAGTCTTGGAAAGAGGGGCAAGTATGAAGTCTGTTGGGGATGAGAGAGCTTGGGAAGTGAGTCAGTTGTTGTTCGCTGATGATACAGCGCTGGTGGCGGATTCATGTGAGAAACTGCAGAAGCTGGTGACGGAGTTTGGTAAAGTGTGTGGAAGAAGAAAGTTAAGAGTAAATGTGAATAAGAGCAAGGTTATTAGGTACAGTAGGGTGGAGGGTCAAGTCAATTGGGAGGTGAGTTTGAATGGAGAAAAACTGGAGGAAGTGAAGTGTTTTAGATATCTGGGAGTGGATCTGTCAGCGGATGGAACCATGGAAGCGGAAGTGGATCATAGGGTGGGGGAGGGGGCGAAAATTTTGGGAGCCTTGAAAAATGTGTGGAAGTCGAGAACATTATCCCGGAAAGCAAAAATGGCTATGTTTGAAGGAATAGTAGTTCCAACAATGTTGTATGGTTGCGAGGCGTGGGCTATGGATAGAGTTGTGCGCAGGAGGATGGATGTGCTGGAAATGAGATGTTTGAGGACAATGTGTGGTGTGAGGTGGTTTGATCGAGTAAGTAACGTAAGGGTAAGAGAGATGTGTGGAAATAAAAAGAGCGTGGTTGAGAGAGCAGAAGAGGGTGTTTTGAAATGGTTTGGGCACATGGAGAGAATGAGTGAGGAAAGATTGACCAAGAGGATATATGTGTCGGAGGTGGAGGGAACGAGGAGAAGAGGGAGACCAAATTGGAGGTGGAAAGATGGAGTGAAAAGGATTTTGTGTGATCGGGGCCTGAACATGCAGGAGGGTGAAAGGAGGGCAAGGAATAGAGGGAATTGGAGCGATGTGGTATACAGGGGTTGACGTGCTGTCAGTGGATTGAATCAAGGCATGTGAAGCGTCCGGGGTAAACCAAGGAAAGCTGTGTAGGTATGTATATTTGCGTGTGTGGACGTGTGTATGTACATGTGTATGAGGGGTTTTGGGCCATTTCTTTCGTCTGTTTCCTTGCGCTACCTCGCAAAAGCGGGAGACAGCGACAAAGTATAAAAAAAAAAAAAAAATATACATACATATATATATATATATATATATATATGTATATATATATATATATATATATATATATATATATATATATATATATATATATATATATATATATATATATATATATATATATATATATTTAAACTTTCCATGTTTTACCACAGATGCTTCACATGCCCTAGTTCAATCCATTGACAGCTCGTCGGCCTCCGGTATACCACATAGTTCCAACTCACTCTATTCCTTTCATAACTTTCACCCTGCTGCATCTCTCCTCACTCATTTTCTCCATGTGACTAAACCATATCAAAACACCCTCTTCTGCTCTCTCGACCACACTCTTTTCATTACCACACATCTCTCTCTCACCCTATTGTTACTTACTCGATCATACCACCTCACACCACATATTGTCCTCAAACATCTCATTTCCAGCACATCCATCCTCTATAGCTTAAGCCTCGCAACCATATGATATTGTTGGAACCACTATTCCTCCAAACATACACATTTTTGATTTCCGAGATAATGTTCTCGACTTCTACACATTCTTCAACGTTCCCAGATCTTTCGCCACCACCCCCACCCTATGATTCACTTCCGCTTCCATGGTTCTAGTATTTCTCACATACAGTCTTCAAAGCAAACACCTGATCCGCACATCCTCTACCACTTCTGAAACCACACTGCTCTTCCCCAATCTGATGCTCTGTACATACCTTGGCCCTCTCAATTAATACCCTCCTATATGATTTTCTAGGAATACTCAACAATCTTATACCTCTGTAATTTGAGCACACTTTTATCCCTTTTGCCTTTGTACAACGGCATTATGCAAGCATCCCTCCAATCCTCAGGCACCTCATCTTGATTCATACATACATTAAATAACTTTACCAACAAGTCAAGAATACAGTCATCCTATTTTTTAATAAATTCCACTGTAGTGCCATCCAAACCCGCTGTCTTGCCGGCTTTCATCATCCACAAAGCTTTTACTACGTCTTCTCTCTTTACCGAATCATTCTCCCTAACACTCTCACTTTGCACACCACCTCGACCAAAACACCCTATATCTGCCACTCTATAGTCAAACACATTCAACAAACATTCAAAATGCTCACTCCATCTAATTTCACATCACCACTACTCGTTATCACCTCCCATTAGCCCCCTTCACTGAAGTTTCCATTTGTTTCCTTGTCTTACGCACTCTATTTACCTCCTTCCAAAACATCTTTTTATTCTCACTAGAAATTAATGATACTCTCTCATCCCAACTCTCATTTGCCCTCTTTTTCATCTCTTGCACCTTTCTCTTGACCTCCTGCCACTTTCTCTTATACATCTCCTAGTCATTTGAATCATTTCCCTACAAATATCGTCCAAATGCCTCTCTCTTCTGTTTCACTAAAAATTTTACTCCTTCATCCCACCACTCACTATCCTTTCTAATCTGCCCACCTCCCACACTTCTCATGCCACAAGCATCTTTTGCGCTTTATTCTCATCTTTTTCCATTCTGTACTCAGTCTCTCCTGGTACATCCTCGCTCAAATCTCCTTCCCAAGCTAACTTACTCCCACCACTCTCTTCACCCCAACTTTCTCTCTTCTTTTCTGAGAACCTCTAAAAATCTTCACCTTCGTCTCCACAAGATAATTATCAGACCTACGTCCAGTTGCATCTCTCCGTACATTAACATCCAAAAGTGTCTATTTCGCGCGCCTATCAATTAAAACGTAATACAACAACGCTTTCTGGCCATCTCCCCTACTTATATACGTATACTTACATATATCTCTCTTTTTAAATCAGGTATTCCTAATCACCAGTCCTTTTTCAGCACAGAAATTTACAAGCTCTTCACTATTCGATTTACAACTCTGAACATCCCATGTACACCAATTATTCCCTCAGCTGCCACATTACTCACCTTTGCATTCACATTACCCATCACTATAACTCGGTCTCGTGCATCAAAACTACTAACACACTCACTCATCTGCTCCCAAAACGCTTGCCTCTCATGATCTTTCTTCTCATGCCCAGGTGCACATGCACCAATAATCACCTATCTCTCTCCATCCACTTACACTTTTACCCATATCAATCTAGAGTTTACTTTTTTACACTCTATCGCAACTACTACCACTCCTGTTTCAGGAGTATTGCTAATCCCTCCCTTGCTCTTGTCCTCTCAATAACCCCTGACTTTACCCCCAAGACATTCCGAAACCACTCTTTCCATTTACCCTTGAGCTTCGTTTCACTCAGAGCCAAAACATCCAGGTTTCTTTCCTCAAACATACTACCTATTTCTCCTTCTTTCTCAATTTGGCCAACAGATGAGAATTTACAAACATTTCTCCCCTTGCTTAACAATTTACCACCTTCCATCATATTTACTGTAGAAAGTGAAAATAATGGTATGTTACCATTTTTAGATTGCATGATCCATAGACAAGGAAACAAGTTTAAGTTTAGCATATACAGAAAACCCACCAATGTATGCTCATATATCCATTATTACTCATCTCAACATGACACAGTAAAATTATCATCATTTCAATCTATGCTTCATAGGGCATTACGTATTGATGATGAGTTTGAGAAGATATATTTTATTGGAAGTTAAAGTGCCCTAGATCTTTCATTGATAAATCCCTTAAGTTAGCAAAGAAATCATTTTATAGGGTTGAGCCCAAACTTCCCATTGACACCAAGAATCTTTTAGTTCTTCCTTTTAATAATAATTTCACTTTGCTTCCCATGTTGCTTAAATCCTTTAATGTAAATGTTGCCTTTAGCAACAATAATACTATAAAGAATATCTTAATCAGGAATTCACCAGAAAATTCTCTTGGATGCATCTATAAAGCGCCTTGTGGAAACTGCGATAAATTCTATGTTGGTCAGACTAGTAAGGATCTTTCTGTTAGATTTGCGCAACATAAATATAGTATAAGAACGGAACAAGAATCTAATGCCTTGTTTAATCATGTTAAAAACTATGATCATTGTATTGACTGGAGTAACGCCATCTCAGTTATTAACTCTAACTCTATTACCAAGAGAAATATCATTGAATGTTCTATTATCAAATACACAGAGAATTATAATCTTAATATTAGTGATAGTCTATAGAAATTAGATAACTTTATTATTGATAAGATTTGTAAAATGATAAGTTTATGAACGCTCGTTGTATGTTTTGGACAATCACATGTTTACGAAATGGCGTCCTAGCTTTGTCTCTTCGATGTATATCAACTGACTGTTATATTTCTCTCTTGTGTCTCCTCTGATGATGTGATTATTACACGAAAGTACACTTGGGAACTTTTCGTGTTTCATTTTCCCCGTGGACTCATAGGAATATCTTGATCACGCGCAAAATTATGATCCTTTCCAACATGGATTCCACACGGCTCTTCTATTACTTCTCTACAAGCTGTCCTGGACTTTCTCCTTTCGTTACTGCTTTCTCGAAATCGCTAATCAAGGCTCACCAACTGAAGTTAAGATTTGAATTCCTTAGGAAATGCCTTGATGAACAAGTGATGCCAAGATCTGTCCTACCTCAACGTTTGTTGCAGCTGTCTGGTCGACCATTTGACCAATTTTAAAATATTATCATAAAGAAAAACAATGAATTAGAGAAACTTGAAAAGGAGGATGCTTTTCGCATTTCATGAGAGACGAAACGTGCCTTCCTAATGGCAATACCGACACACTGGAAGAACCGGATGTTGGACTATTGCTATGATGAATTAAGGAAAGAGC
>NC_092231.1:47798573-47837920 GCF_036320965.1 Panulirus ornatus
TTGTTTCTCCTGATGTTACTTTACTTTGAAATTGATTTAATTGAAATTCCCTCAGGAAATACCTAAGTTCTTTTCTGTTATAGTTTTCGCCGGATGCTATACTACTTTATACACAGGTTAACTTTCGAAACAAGTAAAGATGTCTGAGTGTATTCGAACCGGGGTAAGACCTTAGCTCAGCTTTATATATTCTTTTCACTCTTAATGCGGGTTCGAAAGTTATCTTTTTTATATACACTTTAGATGTGTGAAAAAAAGAATAATGATTATCAAAAGTGAGTCCAAAACTAAGGACGACGTTGCTGCCGATGCCACAGCCGAGTGAAGAGCTCTTCAACATTTCGTTGCTGCCATTGGTTGAAAACTTGATGCGGTGGTGGTCGGAGAAAATGAAGAAGAATATGACATTTTACTAACGTTTTTGGGAAAATGTCCATGCAGTTCGGGGAAATTCGTTGTCTTACTACCGGAATCAGGTGACACTAAGTTAAGTTCAGATACAATAGTCTATTTATTGATTCACTACCTAAATTGGTGAAGGCTTTAAGATACATAGAAACCTCAAATATCGTTTAGGCAATCATTATCTATATTATGAAGTATAAGAAGCATATTGGAGGTTTAACTCGCACACGCAATAAGGGACTCTAGTGCAGGGACGTTCATGATTACAGTGTTTTTATAAGATAAGAAGATGAAATGTTATGATAATGAATGTGTTGTTCAGTTGCTGTAGAGTGGCTACTTGTTGTAAGAGCTGTGGCTCCTAGCATGTTACTCCCGAAGGCGGTATGAACAATTACAACGAAAAATAATCCGTTATTTTTATGTGTTTATCATGCCGGAGGAGGAATGACGCACACAGGAAGACGCGCACCGCACGTCATCAGAGTTCCTTACTGGTACACACCTGTCATGAGACATGTCTAGCAAACTGTACAATAAGGCAACAGTACAACAGACTTGCCTATGCGCACAACCCGTCCAAGCATATCTCCAGCCCATAACCAAAGCTCCGCCTATGTAAGGGAGCTAACCACACCCGTTCCCCGCCTATGCAAGGAACTCATCCATGACCGCGCATCACCTAAGCAAGCAACCCATCCATGCCCGCGCCCCGTCTACGCATGCAACCAATTCATGCTACGCTCCATAAAAGCACGCAACCCACCCATGCCGCGACCCGTCCACTCACGGAACTTCGAATCACTCTCAAGATTACCATACGGTCATTGAAAAGACTATAAATATTGATGAGTGGACAAATGTTAACGAATTTCGACAATGATATAAGATCTTTTCCTTCTTAGAATGACGCAAGGTATCATAGGATGATACATGTCCCCAACCTTATGTATGAAGCAGAGGAGAGAATTCAGGAATGATCAAGTGCCTGATAATGAAACTACGTATATGAATGATCAAATTATTTTAACACCTAGTTGGTGGTAGATAAGCTGTGAGTTACCACAGATATGCTGGAGAAAATGGGAGAGAAAAGAACTTCGACACATAAGAAGAGAACTAATGGCACAGGAGATTATATGATAACGTGGGAAGGGAAAGTGATGCACTGAGGGAACAGTGACGACAAGGTCATTGCCAAGATATCAAGGAATTCACCAGGAGAGGATGATCGAACTTGATGCAACAGAATATAAGGAAACTCATTACAGAATGAATGGCAATGGTATGATAAAAAAATAAAAAAAAGGTAAAGAAAAAGAGGATAATAGGAAAATATGGGTTGAGTATACCATCGAACTCTAGGAATAGACAAACGAACTAGCAGTTGTAAATGGAAATGGTGTAGAGCTTGTAGATTTGTGTGCTGAAAAAGGACTGGTGATTGGGAATACCTGGTTTGAAAAGAGAGATATAAATGAGTATACGTATGTAAGTAGGAGAGATGGCAAGAGAGGGTTATTAGATTACGTCTTAATTGATAGGCGGCTGAAAGAGAGACTTAGGGATGTTAATGCTGGAGGAATGTCTGATCATTATCTTGTGGAGGCGAAGGTGAAGATTGGTTGAGGTTTTCAGAAAGGAAGAATGTTGGGCTGAAGAGAATGGTGAGAGTAAATGAGCCTTGGAAGGAGACTTGTGTGAAGAAGTATCAAGAGAGACTGAGTGCAAAATGGCAAAAGGTAAGAGCCAAAGACGTAAGGACAGTGGGGAAGGAATGAGATATATTTAGGGAAGCAGTGATGGCTTCCGCAAAAGATCCCTGTGGCATTAAAAGCGTCAGAGGTGGGCAGATTAGAAAGGGTAGTGAGTGGTGGGATGAATAAGTAAGATTATTAGTGAATGAGAAAAGAGTGACATTTGGACGATATTTGCTGGGGAATAGTGGAATGACTGGGAGATATATAAAAGAAAGAGGCTGGAGGTCAAGAGAAAGGTGCAACAGGTGAAAAAGAGGGCAAATGAGAGTTGGGGTGAGAGGGTATCATTAAATTTTAGGGAGAATGAAAATATGTTTTGAAATGACGTAAATAAAGTGCGTGAGACAAGAGAACATATTGGAACATCGGTGAAGGGGGCAATTGGGTGGGTAATAGCAAGAAGTGGTGATGTGAGAAGGATATGGAGTGAGTAATTTGAAGGTTTGTTGACTGTGATAGATGATAGAGATGCAGATATAGGGTGTTTTGGTCGAGGTGGTGTGCGAAGTGAGAGGGTTAGGGAGAGTGATTTGGTAAACAGAGAAGAGGTAGTGAAAGCTTTGGGAAAGATAAAAGCCGGCAAGGCGGCGGGTTTGGAAGGTATTGCAGAGGAATCTATTGAAAAAGGAGGTGACAATGTTGTTGACTGGTTGGTAAGGATATCCAATGTATGTATGACTCATGGTGAAGTGCCTGAGGTTTGGCGGTATGCATGCATGGTTCCATTGTTCAGAGGAAAAGGGGATAAAGATGAGTGCTCAAAATACAGAGGTATAAGTTTGTTGAGTATTTCTTGGAAATTATATAGGAGGGTATTGATTGAAAGAGTGAAAGCATGTACAGAGCTTCAGATTGGGGAAAAGCAGCGTGGTTTCAGAAGTGGTAGAGTATATGTGGATCAGGTGTTAGTTTTGAAGAATGTATTTGAGAAGTACTTAGAAAAACACATGGATTTGTATTTGGTATTTATAGATCTGGAGAAGGCATATGATAGAGTTGATAGAGATGCTCTTTGGAAGTTATCAAGATTATATTTTGTGGGAGGCAAGTTACTAGAACCACTGAAATGTTTTTATCGAGTATGTAAGGCATGCGTACGATTAGGAAGAAAGGAAAGTGATTGGTTCTCAGTGAATATCGGTTTGCCTTAAGGGTGCGTGATGTCTCCACGGTTATTTAATTTTTTATAGATAGGATTATTAGGGAGGTGAATGGAAGAATTTTGGAGAAAGGGGCAAGTATGCGGTTGGTTGTGGATGAGAGGGCTTCGGAACTGAATCAGTTGTTTTGAAATGATTTGGTCACATGGAGAGAATAAGTGAGGACAGAGTGACAAAAAGGATGTATGTGTCTGAGTTGGAGGGAAAGAGGAGAAGTGGGAGACCAAATTGGAGGTGGAAAGATGGAGTGAAAAAGATTTTGAGTGATCGGGGCCTAAACATGCGGAGGGTGAAAGGCATGCAAGGAATAGCGTGAAGTGGAATGATGTGGTATACCTGTGTCGACGTACTGTCAATGGATTGAACCAGGGTATGTGAAGCGTTTGGGGTAAACCAAGGAAAGTTTTGTGGGGCCTGGATGTGGAAAGGGAGCTGTGGTTTCGAACGAATGTGGCCTTTCGGGAATTTTCCTAGCGCTACCTAGCACGCACACGGGAGGAGAGAGTTATCATTTCATGTGTGGAGGGGTGGCGATGGGAAAAATGAAAACAGCAAGTATGAATTATGTACATGTGTATATATGTATATGTCAGTGCATGTATATATATGTATACGTTGAAATGTATAAGTATGTATATATGCGTGTGTGGACGTGTATGTATTCACATGTGTATGTGGGTAGGTTGGCCATTCTTTCGTCTGTTTCCTAGCTGTCATGTATAATGCACCGAAACCACAGCTCCCTTTCCACATCTAGGCCCCACAAAACTTTCCATGATTTAATCCATACGCTTCACATGCCCTGCTTCAATCCAATGACAGCACGTTGACGCCTGTACACCAGATTGGTCCAATTCAGTATTCCTTGCACACCTTTCACCCTCCTGTATGTTCAGGCCCAGATCGATCTAGACCTTTTTCACTACATTTTTCCACCTCCAATTTGGTCTTCCACCTCTCGTTCCCTTCAGCTCTGACACATACATCCTCTTTGTCAATCTTTCCTCACCCAGTCTCTCCTTGTGACCAAACCGTTTCATAACACCCTCCTCTGCTCTCTCAGCCACACTCTTTTTATTACCACACATATATTTACTTTTCATTACTTACTCGATCAAACCACCTCACACTACATATTGTCCTCTAACACCTCATTTCCAACAAATCCACTTTCCTCCGCACAGCTATATCTATAGTCCACGCCTTGCAACCATATAACATTGATGGAACCACTATTCCTTCAAACATACTCATTTTTGCTTTCCAAGATAGTGTTCTCACTTTCCACTCATTATCCAACGCTCCCATAACTTTCGCCCCCTCCTTCACACTGTGATTCACTTCCGCTTCCATGGTTCCATTCACTGCCAAATCCACTCCCAGATATCTAAAACACTTCACTTCCTGCAGATTTTCTCCATTCAAAAATATCTCTTAATCTATTTGTCCCTTAACCCTACTGTACCGAACTGGCTTGTTTTTATTCACCTTTACTCTCAGCTTTCTTCTTCCACACACTTTACCAAACTCATTCAACAGCTTCTGCAGTTTCTCACCCGAATCGGCCACCAGCGCTATATCATCAGCGAACAACAACTAACTCACTTCCCAAGCCCTCTCATCCACAACGGTCTGCATACTTGCCCCTCTCTCCAAAACTCTTGCACTCACCTCCCTAACAACCCCATTTATAAACAAATCAAACAACCATGGAGACATCATGCACACCTGCGGCAACCAACATTCAATGAAAACCAAACACTTTCCTCTCTTCCTACTAGTACATATACCTTACATCCTCGATAGAAACTTTTCATTGCTTCTAGCAACTTGCCTCCCACACCATATATTCTTAACACCTTCGACAGAGCACCTCTATCCACCCTATCATATTCCTTCTCCACATCCGTAAATGCTGCATACATATCAATTTTCTTTTCTAAGTATTTCTCACATACGTTCTTCAAAGAAAACACATGATCCACATTTTCCTCTACTACTTCTGAAACCACACTGCCCTTTCACACTCTAATGTTCTGTACCTGCTTTCGCCCTCTCAATCAATACCCTCCCATATAATTTCCCAGGAATACTCAACAAATTATACTTCTGAAATTTGAGCACTCACCTTTATCCCTTTGCCTTTGAACAATGGCACTATCCATGTATTTCGCCAATCCTCAGGCACCTCACCATGAGTCATACATACATTAGACATCCTTTACTAACCAGTCAACAACACAATCACCCCTTTATTTAATAGATAGAACTGCAGTTCCATCCAAACACGCTGCCTTGCCGGCTTTCATTTTCAGCAAAGCTTTTACTACCCTTTCTCTGTGCATCAAATCATTCAACTTAACCCTCCCACTTTGCACACCACCTCGACCAAAACACCATATGTCTGCCACTTTATCATCTAACCCATTTAACAAACCTACAAAATACTCACTCTCTTGTCTTACGCACTTTATTTACCTCCTTCCTAGAAATCTTTTTATTTCCCTAAAATTTAATGATACTCTCTCACCCCAGCTCTCAGTTGCCCTCTTTTTCTCCTCTTGCACCTTTCTTTTGACCTCCTGCCTCTGTCTTTTATACATTTTCCAGTCATTTGCACCATTTCCCTGCAAAAAGCGTCCAAATGCCTCAGTCTTCTCTTTCACTAATAATATTGCTTCTTCATCCCACCACTCACTACACTTTCTAGTCTGCCCATCTCCTACGCTTCTTATTCCACAAGAATCTTTTGTGCAAGCCATCACTGCTTCTCTAAATACATCCCATTCCTTCCCTACTCCCTTACGTCCTTTGCTCTCAGTCTCTACTGGTACTTCCTCACACAAGTCTCATTCCTACGCTCACTTACTCTTACCACTGTCTTCACCCAAACACTCTCTTCTTTTCTGATAACCTCTACAAATCTTCATCCACGTCTCCATAATATAATGATCAGACATCCCTCCAGTTGCACCTCTCAGCACATAATCAACCAAAATTCATTCTTTCACGCCCCTATCAATTAACACATAATACAATAACGCTCTCTGGCTGTCTCTCCTACTTACATAGGTATAATCATGTATATTTTTCTTCTTAAACCAGGTATTCCCATTTACCAGTCCTTTTTCAGTACATAAATCTACAAGCTCTTCACCATATCCATTTACAACACTGAACACTCCATGTACATTAGTTATTCCCTCAACTGCCACATTACTCACCTTTTCATTCAAATAACCCACCACTATAACCCGGTCTCGTGCATCCAAACTACTAACACACTCACTCAGCTGCTCCCAAACACTTGCCTCTCATAATCCTTCTTCTCATGACAGAGTGCATAACCACCAATAATCACCCATCTCTCTCCATACACTTTCAATTTTATCTATACTAATCTAGAGTTCACTTTCTTACACCCTATCACATACTCCCACAACTCCTGTTTCAGGACTAGTGCTACACCTTTCCTTGCTCTTGTCCTCTCATCAACCTCTGACTTTATTCCCAAGATATTCTCAAACCACTCTTCTCCTTTACCCTTGAGCTTCGTTTCACTCAGAGCCAAAACATCGAGGTTACTTTTCTCATAGATACTACTTAGCTCCCTTTTTTCTCATCTTGGTTATATCCACACTCATTTAGACATCCTAATCTGAGCCTTTGAGGAGGATGAGCACTCCCCGCGTGACTCCTTTTGTTTTCCCTTTTATAATGTTTAAATACAAGGAGGGGAGGGTTTTTATCCCCCCGCTCCCGTCCCCTTTAGTCGCCTTCTACGACACACAGGGAATGCGTGGCAAGTATTCTTTCTTCCCTATCCCCAGGGATATATGTTTATTATGCTTTATGTTTATTATACTTTGTTGCTATCTCCTGCGTCAGCGAGGCAGCGCAAGAAAACGGACGAAAGAATGGCCCAACCCACCCAAATACACCAGTATATACATACACTTCCTCAAATGTAAATATGCATACCTATATATTTTAAAGAGTACGTATATATATATATATATATATATATATATATATATATATATATATATATATATATATATATATATATATTTTTTATACTTTGTCGCTGTCTCTCGCGTTTGCGAGGTAGCGCAAGGAAACAGACGAAAGAAATGGCCCAACCCCCCCATACACATGTATATACATACGTCCACACACGCAAATATACATACCTACACAGCTTTCCATGGTTTACCCCAGACGCTTCACATGCCTTGATTCAATCCACTGACAGCACGTCAACCACGGTATACCACACCGCTCCAATTCACTCTATTCCTTGCCCTCCTTTCACCCTCCTGCATGTTCAGGCCCCGATCACACATAATCTTTTTCACTCCATCTTTCCACCTTCAATTTGGTCTCCCACTTCTCCTCGTTCCCTCCACCTCCGACACATATATCCTCTTGGTCAATCTTTCCTCACTCATCCTCTCCATGTGCCCAAACCACTTCAAAACACCCTCTTCTGCTCTCTCAACCACGCTCTTTTTATTTCCACACATCTCTCTTACCCTTACGTTACTCACTCGATCAAACCACCTCACACCACACATTGTCCTCAAACATCTCATTTCCAGCACATCCATCCTCCTGCGCACAACTCTATCCATAGCCCACGCCTCGCAACCATACAACATTGTTGGAACCACTATTCCTTCAAACATACCCATTTTTGCTTTCCGAGATAATGTTCTCGACTTCCACACATTCTTCAAGGCCCCCAGAATTTTCGCCCACTCCCCCACCCTATGATCCACTTGCGCTTCCATGGTTCCATCCGCTGCCAGATCCACTCCCAGATATCTAAAACACTTCACTTCCTCCAGTTTTTCTCCATTCAAACTCACCTCCCAATTGACTTGACCCTCAACCCTACTGTACCTAATAACCTTGCTCTTATTCACATTTACTCTTTACTTTCTTCTTCCACACACTTTACCAAACTCAGTCACCAGCTTCTGCAGTTTCTCACTGCTGTATCATCAGCGAACAACAACTGACTCACTTCCCAAGCTGTCTCATCCCCAACAGACTTCATACTTGCCCCTCTTTCCAAAACTCTTGCATTTACCTCCCTAACAACCCCATATATATATATATATATATATATATATATATATATATATATATATATATATATATATATATATATATATATATATATATATATATATATATATATATATATATATATATATATATATATATATATATATATATATATATATATATATGTGTATATATATATATATATATATATATATATATATATATATATATATATATATATATATATATATATATATATATATATATATATATATATATATATATATATATATATATATATATATATATATATATATATATATATATATATATATATATATATATATATATATATATATATATATATATATATATATATATATATATATATATATATATATATATATATATATATATATATATATATAAACATGTACATAACTTATGCTTGCTACCTTTATTCATTCTCGTCGGCACACCGCCACAAATGTAATGACAGCCCCCTCCCCCGGATGCTCGAGAAGTAGTGCTAGGAAAGGAAAACAAAGGCCCTATTCGTTCACACTCAGTCTCTAAATGTCATGTATAATTCATCGAAACCACAGCTACCTTTACCACGTCCAGGTCCCACAAAACTTTCCATGGTTTACTCCAGACGCATCACATTCCCTGGTTCAATCCATTGACAGCACGTCAACCCCGGTATACCACATCGTTCCAGTTCACTCTATTCCTTGCATGCCTTTCACCCTCTTGCATGTTTAGGGCCAGATCATTCAAAATCTTTTCACTCCATCCTTCCACCTCCAATTTGGTCTCCCACATCTCCTCGTTCCTTCCACCTCTAACATATATATCTTCTCTGTCAATTTTCCTCACTCGTTTTCTCCATGTGACCAAACCATTTCAGAGCAACTTCTTCAGGTCTCTCAACTACACTCCTTTCATTACCACACATCTCTCTTTCCCTTTAATTATTTATTCGTTCAAACCACATTACACCATATATTGTCCTCAAACATCCCATTTCTAACACATCCACCCTCCTCCGCACAACTCTATAGCCTACGCTTAGGAACCATATAACATTGTTGAATCCACTATTCCTTGAAACATACCCATTTTTACTTTCTAAGATAATATTTTCGCTTTCCACACATTTTTCAATTCACCTAGAAGTTTTGCCCCCACTCCCATCAGGTGACTCGCTTCCACTTCCATGGTCCAATCCGCTGCCAATCCACTCCCAGACATCTAAAACACTTCATTTCCTCCAGTTTTTCTCCATTCAAACTTACCTACCAAATGACTTGTCCCTAAACCCTACTCTACCTAATAACCTACCTCTTATTCACATTAACTTTCAGCATTCTTCTTACCCAAACTTTACAAAACCAAGTCACCACCTTCTGCAATCTCTAACCCAAATCAGGTACCAGCGCTGTATCATCAGCAAACAACAGCTGACTCAATACCCCCAGCCCTGTCATCCAAAGTAGACTGCATACTTGTCTGTATACCAAAAAGTCTTTCATTCAATAATATATTGAATATATATATATATATATATATATATATATATATATATATATATATATATATATATATATATATATATATATATATATATATATATATATATATATATATTTTTGCTTTGACGCTGTCTCCCGCGTTTGCGAGGTAGCGCAAGGAAACAGAAGAAAGAAATGGCCCAACCCACCCCCATACACATGTATATACATACGTCCACACACGCAAATATACATACCTACACAGCTTTCCATGGTTTACCCCAGACGCTTCACATGCCCTTATTCAATCCACTGACAGCACGTCAACCCCGGTATACCACATCGATCCAATTCACTCTATTCCTTGCCCTCCTTTCACCCTCCTGCATGTTCAGGCCCCGATCACTCAAAATCTTTTTCACTCCATCTTTCCACCTCCAGTTTGGTCTCCCACTTCTCCTCGTTCCCTCCACCTCCGACACATATATCCTCTTGGTCAATCCTTCCTCACTCATTCTCTCCATGTGCCCAAACCATTTCAAAACACACTCTTCTGCTCTCTCAACCACGCTCTTTTTATTTCCACACATCTCTCTTACCCTTACGTTACTTACTCGATCAAACCACCTCACACCACACATTGTCCTCAAACATCTCATTTCCAGCACATCCATCCTCCTGCGCACCACTGTATCCATAGCCCACGCCTCACAACCATACAACATTGTTGGAACCACTATTCCTTCAAACATACCCATTTTTGCTTTCCGAGATATTGTTCTCGACTTCCACACATTCTTCAAGGCTCCCAGGATTTTCGCCCCCTACACTACCCTATGATCCACTTCCGCTTCCATGGTTCCATCCGCTGCCAGATCCACTCCCAGATATCTAAAACACTTTACTTCCTCCAGTTTTTCTCCATTCAAACTTACCTTTCAATTGACTTGACCCTCAACCCTACTGTACCTAATTACCTTGCTCTTATTCACATTTACTCTTAACTCTCTTCTTTCACACACTTTACCAATCCCAGTCACCAGCTTCTGCAGTTTCTCACATGAATCAGCCACCAGCGCTGTATCATCAGCGAACAACAACTGACTCACTTCCCAAGCTCTCTCATCCCCAACAGACTTCATACTTGCCCCTCTTTCCAAAACTCTTGCATTTACCTCCCTAACAACCCCATCCATAAACAAATTAAACAACCATGGAGACATCACACACCCCTGCCGCAAACCTACATTCACTGAGAACCAATCACTTTCCTCTCTTACTACACGTACACATGCCTTACATCCTCGATAAAAACTTTTCACTGCTTCTAACAACTTGCCTCCCACACCATATATTCTTAATACCTTCCACAGAGCATCTCTATCAACTCTATCAACCTTCTCCAGATTCATAAATGCTACATACAAATCCATTTGCTTTTCTAAGTATTTCTCACGTACATTCTTCAAAGCAAACACCTGATCCACACATCCTCTACCACTTCTGAAACCACACTGCTCTTCCCCAATCTGATGCTCTGTGCATGCCTTCACCCTCTCAATCAATACCCTCCCATATAATGTATCAGGAATACTCATAAAACTTATACCACTGTAATTTGAGCACTCACTCTTATCCCCTTTGCCTTTGTACTATGCACGCATTCCGCCAATCCTCAGGCACCTAACAATGAGTCATACATACATTAAATAACCTTACCAACCAGTCAATAATACAGTCACCACCTTTTTTAATAAATATATATATATATATATATATATATATATATATATATATATATATATATATATATATATATATATATATATATATATATTTTTTTTTTCGTACTATTCGCCATTTCTCGCATTAGCGAGGTAGCGTTAAGAACAGAGGACTGGGCCTTTGAGGAAATATCCTCACCTGGCCCCATTCTCTGTTCCTTCTTTTGGAAAATTAAAAAAAAAAAAAAATATATATATATATATATATATATATATATATATATATATATATATATATATATATATATATATATATATATATATATATATATATATATATATATATATATATATATATTTATATTTGTGGGTGATTGTTGGTGCAAATGCATTTGGGCATGAGAAGAAAGATCATGAGAGGTAACTGTTTTGGGAGCACCTGAATGAGTGTGTTAGTGGTTTTGATGAACAAAACCGGGTTACAGTGATGGGTGATTTGAATGCAAAGGTGAGTAATGTGGCAGTTGAGGGAATAATTGGTACACATGGGGTGGTCAGTGTTGTAAATGGAAATGGTGAAGAGCTTGTAGATTTATGTGCTGAAAAAGGACTGGTGATTGGGAAATACCTGGTTAAAAAGTGAGATATACATAAGTGTACGTATGTAAGTAGGAGAGATGGCCAGAGAGCGTTATAAGATTATGTGTTAATTGACGCGCGTGAAAGAGAGACTTTTCGATGTTAATGTGCTGAGAGGTGCAACTGTAGGGATGTTTGATCATTATCTTATGGAGGCGAAGGTGAAGATTTGTATGGGTTTTCAGAAAAGAAGAGAGAATGTTGGGGTGAAGAGGGTGGTGAGAGTAAGTGAGCTTGGGAAGGAAACATGTGTGAGGAAGTACCAGGAGAGACTGAGTACAGAATGGAAAAAGGTGAGAACAAAGGAGGTAAGGGGTGTGGGGGAGGAATGGGATGTATTCAGGGAAGCAGTGATGGCGTGCGCAAAAGATGCTTGTGGCATGAGAAGCGTGGGAGGTACGCAGATTAAAAAGGGTAGTGAGTGGTGGGATGAAGAAATAAGGTTATTAGTGAAAGAGAAGAGAGAGGCATTTGGACGATTTTTGCAGGGAAATATGCAAATGAGTGGGAGATGTTTAAAAGAAAAAGGCAGGAGGTCAAGAGAAAGGTGCAAGAGGTGAAAAAGAGTGCAAATGAGAGTTGGGGTGAAAGAGTATCATTAAATTTTAAGGAGAATAAAAAGATGTTCTGGAAGGAGGTAAATAAAGTGCGTAAGACAAGGAAGAAAATGGGAACTTCAGTGAAGGGGGTCAGTGGGGAGGTGATAACAAGTAGCGGTGATGTGAGAAGGAGATGGAGTGAGTATTTCGAAGGTTTGTTGAATGTGTTTGATGATAGAGTGGCAGATATAGGGTGTTTTGGTCGAGGTGGTGTGCAAAATGTGAGGGTTAGGGAAAATGATTTGGTAAACAGAGAAGAGGTAGTATAAGCTTTGCGGAAGATGAAAGCCGGCAAGACAGCAGGTTTGGATGGTATTGCAGTGGAATTTATTAAAAAAGGGGGTGACTGTATTGTTGACTGGTTGGTAAGGTTATGTAATGTATGTATGATTCATGGTGAGGTGCGTGAGAATTGGCGGAATGCTTGCATAGTGCCATTATACAAAGGCAAAGGGGATAAGAGTGAGTGCTCAAATTACAGAGGTATAAGTTTGTTGAGTACTCCTGGTAAATTATATGGGAGGGTGTTGATTGATAGGGTGAAGGCATGTACAGAACATCGGATTGGGGAAGAGCAGTGCGGTTACAGAAGTGGTAGAGGATGTGTGGATCAGGTGTTTGCTTTGAAGAATGTATGTGAAAAATACTTAGAAAAGCAAATGGATTTGCATGTAGCATTTATGGATCTGGAGAATGCATATGATAGAGTTGATAGAGATGCTCTGTCGAAGGTACTAAAAATATACGGTGTGGGAGGCAAGTTGTTAGAAGCAGTGAAAAGTTTTTATCGAGGATGTAAGGCATGTGTACGTGTAGGAAGAGAGGAAAGTGATTGGCTCTCAGTGAATGTAGGTCTGCGGCAGGGGTGTGTGATGTCTCCATGGTTGTTTAATTTGTTTATGGTTGGGGTTGTTAGGGAGGTGAATGGAAGGGTTTTGGAAAGAGGGGCAACTATGCAGTCTGTTGTGGATGAGAGAGCTTGGGAAGTTAGTTAGTTGTTGTTCGCTGATGATACAGAGCTGGTGGCTGATTCATCTGAGAAACTGCAGAAGCTGGTGACTGAGTTTGGTAAAGTGTGTGAAAGAAGAGAGTTAAGAGTAAATGTGAATAAGAGCAAGGTTATTAGGTACAGTAGGGTTGAGGGTCAAGTCAACTGGGAGGTAGGTTTGAATGGAGAAAAACTGGAGGAAGTAATGTGTTTTAGATATCTGGGAGTGGATTTGGCAGTGGATGGAACCATGGAAGCAGAAGCAAATCATAGGGTGGGGGAGGGGGCGAGAACCCTGGGAGCCTTGAAGAATGTTTGGAAGTCGAGGACATTATCTCGGAAAGCAAAAATGGGTATGTTTGAAGGAATAGTGGTTCCAACAATGTTGTATGGTTGCGAGGCGTGGGCTATGGATAGAGTTGTGCTGGAAATGAGATGTTTGAGGACAATATGTGGTGTAAGGTGGTTTGATCGAGTAAATAATGTAAGGGTAAGAGAGATATGTGGAAATAAAAAGAGCGTGGTTGAGAGAGCAGAAGAGGGTGTTTTGAAAAGGTTTGGGCACATAGACAGAGTGAGTGAGGAAAGATTGACGTAGTGGATATATGTTTCGGAGGTGGAGGGAACGAGGAGAAGTGGGAGACCAAATTTGAGGTGGAGAGAAGGAGTGAAAAAGATTTTGAGTGATCGGGACCTGAACATGCAAGAGGGTGAAAGGCGTGCAAAGAATAGAGTGAACTGGATTAATGTGGTATACCGGGGTCGACGTTCTCTCATGGATTGAATCAGGGCTTGTGTAGCGTCTGGGGTAAACGATGGAAAGTTCTGTGAAGCCTGGATGTGGAGAGGGAACTGTGATTTCGGGCATTATTACATTACAGCTAGAGACTGAGTGTGAACGAATGGGGCCATTGTTGTCTTTTCCTACTGCTACGTCGCACACATGAGGGGGAAGAGGGATGTTATTCCATGTGTGGCGAGGTGGCGATGGGAATAAATAAAGGCAGACAGTATGAATTATGTACATGTGTATATATGCATATGTCTGTGTATATATATATATATATATATATATATATATATATATATATATATATATATATATATATATATATATATATATATATATATATATATATATATATATATATATATATATTCTTTCTTTTTTCTTTTAAACTATTCGCCATTTCCCGCGTTAGCGAGGTAGCATTAAGAACAGAGGACTGGGCCTTTTTTGGAATATCCTCACCTGGCCCCCTCTGTTCCTTCTTTTGGAAAATTAAAAAAAAAACGAGAGGGGAGGATTTCCAGCCCCCCGCTCCCTCCCATTTTAGTCGACTTCTACGACACGCAGGGAGTACTTGGGAAGTATTCTTAATCCCCTATCCCCAGGGATAATATATATATATATATATATATATATATATATATATATATATATATATATATATATATATATATATATATATATCCCTGGGGAAGGGGATTAAGAATACTTCCCACGTATTCCCTGCGTGTCGTAGAAGGCGACTAAAATGGGAGGGAGCGGGGGGCTGGAAATCCTCCCCTCTCGTTTTTTTTTAAATTTTCCAAAAGAAGGAACAGAGGGGGCCAGGTGAGGATATTCCAAAAAAGGCCCAGTCCTCTGTTCTTAACGCTACCTCGCTAACGCGGGAAATGGCGAATAGTTTAAAAGAAAAAAAAAAGAATATATATATATATATATATATATATATATATATATATATATATATATATATATATATATATATATATATATATATATTGGGAATGTTTTGAGAGTCAAGTCATGGGTTAGTGAGAAGACAAGTGCAGGGAAAGGAGTATGACTACTCCTGCAACAGGAGTGTTGGGAGTATGTGATACAGTGTAAGAAAGTAAATTCTAGATTGATATGGGTAAAACTAAAAGTGGATGGAGAGAGAGATGGGTGATTATTGGTGCATATGCACCTGGGCATGAGAAGAAATATCATGAGAGGCAAGTGTTTTGGGAGCAGCTGAGTGAGTGTGTTAGTAGTTTTGATGCACGAGACCGGGTTATAGTGATGGGTGAATCGAATGCAAAGGTGAGTAATGTGGCAGTTGAGGGAATAGTTGGTATACATGAGGTGTTCAATGTTGTAAATGGAAATGGTGAAGAGATTGTAGATTTATGTGCTGAAAAAGGACTGGTGGTTGGGAATACCTGGTTTAAAAAGAGAGATATACCTAAGTATACGTAAGTACGAGAGATGGCCAGAGAGCGTCATTGGATTATGTGTTAATTGATAGGCTCGCGAAAGAGAGTATTTTGAAAGTCAATGTGCCGAGAGGTGCAACTGTAGGGATGTCTGATCATCATCTTTTGGAGGCGAAGGTGAAGATCTGTAGAGGTTTTCAGAAAAGAAGAGATAAAGTTGGGATGAAGGGAGTGGTGAGAGTAAGTGAGCTTGGGAAGGAGACTTGTGTGAGGAAGTATCAGGAGAGACTGAGTGCAGAATGGAAAAAGGTGAGAACAAAGGACCTAAAGGGAGTGGGAGAGGAAGGGGACGTATTTAGGGAAGCAGTAATAGCTTGCACAAAAGATGATTGTGGCATGAGAAGCTTCGGAGGTGGGCAGATTAAAAAGGGTAGTGAGTGGACAGATGACGAAGTAAGATTATTAGTGAAAGAGAAGAGAGAGGCATTTGGACAGTTTTTGCAGAGAAATAATGCAAATTACTGGGAGATGTATAAAAGAAACAGGCAGGAGGTCAAGAGAAAGGGGCATGAGGTGAAAAAGATGGCAAAGGAGAGTTGGGGTGAGAGAATATCATTAAATTTCACGGATAATTTAATATGTTTTGGACAGAGGTAAATAAAGTGCGTAAGACAAGGGAACAAATAGGAACTCCAGTGAAGGGGACTAATGGGTAGGTGATAAGTAGTCGTAATGTGAGAAGAAGATGGAGTGAGTATTTTGAAGGTTTGTTGAATGTGTTTGATGATAGAGTGGCAGATATAGGGTGTTTTGGTCGAGGTGGTGTGCAAAGTGAGAGGGTTAGGGAGAATTATTTGGTAAATAGCGAAGAGGTAGTAAAAGCTTAGAGGAAGATGAAACCCGGTAAGGCAACGGCTTTGGATGGTATTGCGGTGGAATTTATTAAAAAAGGTGTTGACTGAATTGTTGACTGGATGGTAAGGTTATTTAATGTATGTATGACTCATGGTGAGATGCCTGATGATTGGCGGAATGCTTGCATAGTGCCATAGTACAAAGGCAAATGGGATAAAAGTGAGTCCTCATATTACAGAGGTATAAGTTTATTGAGTATTCCTGGGAAATTATATGGGAGGGTATTGATTGAGAGGATGAAGGCCTGTACAGAGCATCAGATTGGGGAAGAGCAGTGTGGTTTCAGAAGTGGTAGAGGATATGTGGATCAGGTGTTTGCTTTGAAGAATGTATGTGCGAAATACTTACAAAAGCAAATGGATTTGTATGTAGCATTTATGGATCTGGAGAAGCTATATGCTAGAGTTAATAGAGATGCTTTGTGGAAGGTATTAAGAATTTATGGTGTGGGGGTCAAGTTCGTAGAAGCGGTGAAAAGTTTTTATGGAGGATGTAAGAATAGAGGATGTAGGATGTAGGAATAGAGGAAATTGAATTAATATCAGTGAATGTAGGTTTGCGGCAGGGATGTGAGATGTCTCCATGGTTGTTTAATTTGTTTATGGATGGGTTGTTAGGGAGGTGAATACAAGAGTTTTGGAAAGAGGGGCAAGTATGCTGTCTGTTTTGGATGACAGAAACTGGAAAGTGAGTCAGTTGTTGTTCGCTGATAATACGTATCTCGTGTGAGAAATGATTCGTGTGAGAAACTGCAGAAGCTGGTGATTGAGTTTGGTAAAATGTGTGAAAGAGGAAAGGTGGGAGGAGATGTGTATAAGACCAAGGCTATTAGATACAGTAGGGTTGAGGGACAAGTCAATTGGGAGGTATGTTTGAATTGAGAAAAACTGGAGGAACAAAAGTGCTTTAGATATTTGGGAATGGATTTGGCAGCGGATGGAACCGTGGAAGCGGATATGAATTATAGGGTGGGGGAGGGGATCGAAATTACTGGGAGCGTTGAAGAATGTGTGGAAGTCGAGAACATTATCTCGGAAAGCAGAAATGGGTATGTTTAAAGGAATAGTGGTTCTAACAATGTAATATGGTTGCGAGGTGTGGGCTATATATAGAGTTGTGCGAAGGAGGGTGGATCTGCTGGAAATGAGATGTTTGAGGACAATATGAAATGTTGGGTGATTTGATCAAGTAAGTAATAATAGGGTAAGAGAGATGTGTGGTAATATAAAGAATGTGGTTGAGAGAGCAGAAGAGGGTGTTTGGAAATGGTTTGGTCACATAGAGAGAATGAGTGAGGAAAGATTGACCAAGAGGATATATGTATCAGAGGTGGAAGGAAAGAGAAGTGAGAGACCAAATTGGAGGTGGAAAGATGGAGTGAAAAAGATTTTTTGTGATCTGGGCCTGAACATGTAGGAGGGTGAAAGACGTGCAAGGAATAGAGTCAATAGGAGCGATGTATTATACCGGGGTCAATGTTCTGTCAATGGATTGAACCAGGGCATGTGATTCGTCTGGAGTAAACCTTGGAAAGTCCTGTAGGGCCTGGATGTGGAAAGGGTGCTGTGGTTTCAGTACATCATACTTCACAGACTGGAGACTGAGTGTTTACGAATGTGGCCTTTGTTGTCTTTTCCTGCCGCTACCTTACGCACGTGTGGGAGTAAGGAGTTGTTATTTCATGTGTGGCGGGGTGGCGATGGGAATGAATAAAGGCAGACAATATGAATTATTTACATGTGAATATTTATATATATATATATATATATATATATATATATATATATATATATATATATATATATATATATATATATATATATATATATATATATATATATATATATATATATATGTATATATATATATATATATATATATATATATATATATATATATATATATATATATATATATATATATATATATATATATATATATATATATATATATGTATGAAGTCTGTTGGGGATGAGAGAGCTTGGGAAGTGAGTCAGTTGTTGTTCGCTGATGATACAGCGCTGGTGGCTGATTCATGTGAGAAACTGCAGAAGCTGGTGACTGAGTTTGGTAAAGTGTGTGAAAGAAGAAAGTTAAGAGTAAATGTGAATAAGAGCAAGGTTATTAGGTACAGTAGGGTTGAGGGTCAAGTCAATTGGGAGGTAAGTTTGAATGGAGAAAAACTGGAGGAAGTGAAGTGTTTTAGATATCTGGGAGTGGATCTGGCAGCGGATGGAACCATGTAAGCGGAAGTGGATCATAGGATGGGGGAGGGGGCGAAAATTCTGGGGGCCTTGAAGAATGTGTGGAAGTCGAGAACATTATCTCGGAAAGCAAAAATGGGTATGTTTGAAGGAATAGTGGTTCCAACAATGTTGTATGGTTGCGAGGCGTGGGCTATGGATAGAGTTGTGCGCAGGAGGATGGATGTGCTGGAAATGAGATGTTTGAGGACAATGTGTGGTGTGAGGTGGTTTGATCGAGTCAGTAACGTAAGGGTAAGAGAGATGTGTGGAAATAAAAAGAGCGTGGTTGAGAGAGCAGAAGAGGGTGTTTTGAAGTGGTTTGGGCACATGGAGAGGATGAGTGAGGAAAGATTGACCAAGAGGGTATATGTGTCGGAGGTGGAGGGAACAAGGAGAAGAGGGAGACCAAATTGGAGGTGGAAAGATGGAGTGAAAAAGATTTTGTGTGATCGGGGCCTGAGCATGCAGGAGGGTGAAAGGAGGGCAAGGAATAGAGTGAATTGGAGCGATGTGGTATACCGGGGCTGACGTGCTGTCAGTGGATTGAATCAAGGCATGTGAAGCGTCTGGGGTAAGCTATGGAAAGCTGTGTAGGTATGTATATTTGCGTGTGTGGACGTATGTATATGCGTGTTTGTGGGGGGGTTGGGCCATTTCTTTCGTCTGTTTCCTTGCGCTACCTCGCAAACGCGGGAGACAGCGACAAAGTATAATAAATAAATAAAAATATATAGATATATATATATATATATATATATATATATATATATATATATATATATATATATATATATATATATATATATATTTTTTTTTTTTTTTTTTTTTTTTTTTTTTTTTTATACTTTGTCGCCGTCTCCCGCGTTTGCGAGGTAGCGCAAGGAAACAGACGAAAGAAATGGCCCCCCCCCCCATACACATGTACATACACACGTCCACACACGCAAATATACATACCTACACAGCTTTCCATGGTTTACCCCAGACGCTTCACATGCCTTGCTTCAATCCACTGACAGCACGTCAACCCCTGTATACCACATGGCTCCAATTCACTCTATTTCTTGCCCTCCTTTCACCCTCCTGCATGTTCAGGCCCCGATCACACAAAATCTTTTTCACTCCATCTTTCCACCTCCAATTTGGTCTCCCTCTTCTGCTCGTTCCCTCCACCTCCGACACATATATCCTCTTGGTCAATCTCTCCTCACTCATTCTCTCCATGTGCCCAAACCATTTCAAAACACCCTCTTCTCCTCTCTCAACCACGCTCTTTTTATTTCCACACATCTCTCTTACCCTTACGTTACTTACTCGATCAAACCACCTCACACCACACATTGTCCTCAAACATCTCATTTCCAGCACATCCATCCTCCTGCGCACATCTCTATCCATAGCCCACGCCTCGCAACCATACAACATTGTTGGAACCACTATTCCCTCAAACATACCCATTTTTGCTTTCCGAGATAGTGTTCTCGACTTCCACACATTTTTCAAGGCTCCCAAAATTTTCGCCCCCTCCCCCACCCTATGATCCACTTCCGCTTCCATGGTTCCATCCGCTGACAGATCCACTCCCAGATATCTAAAACACTTCACTTCCTCCAGTTTTTCTCCATTCAAACTCACCTCCCAATTGACTTGACCCTCACCCCTACTGTACCTAATAACCTTGCTCTTATTCACATTTACTCTCAACTTTCTTCTTCCACACACTTTACCAAACTCAGTCACCAGCTTCTGCAGTTTCTCACATGAATCAGCCACCAGCGCTGTATCATCAGCGAACAACAACTGACTCACTTCCCAAGCTCTCTCATCCCCAACAGACTTCATACTTGCCCCTCTTTCCAGGACTCTTGCATTTACCTCCCTTACAACCCCATCCATAAACAAATTAAACAACCATGGAGACATCACACACCCCTGCCGCAAACCTACATTCACTGAGAACCAATCACTTTCCTCTCTTCCTACACGTACACATGCCTTACATCCTCGATAAAAACTTTTCACTGCTTCTAACAACTTGCCTCCCACACCATATATTCTTAATACCTTCCACAGAGCATCTCTATCAACTCTATCATATGCCTTCTCCAGATCCATAAATGCTACATACAAATCCATTTGCTTTTCTAAGTATTTCTCACATACATTCTTCAAAGCAAACACCTGATCCACACATCCTCTACCACTTCTGAAACCGCACTGCTCTTCCCCAATCTGATGCTCTGTACATGCCTTCACCCTCTCAATCAATACCCTCCCATATAATTTACCAGGAATACTCAACAAACTTATACCTCTGTAATTTGAGCACTCACTCTTATCCCCTTTGCCTTTGTACAATGGCACTATGCACGCATTCCGCCAATCCTCAGGCACCTCACCATGAGTCATACATACATTAAATAACCTTACCAACCAGTCAACAATACAGTCACCCCCTTTCTTAATAAATTCCACTGCAATACCATCCAAACCTGCTGCCTTGCCGGCTTTCATCTTCCGCAAAGCTTTTACTACCTCTTCTCTGTTTACCAAATCATTTTCCCTAACCCTCTCACTTTGCACACCACCTCGACCAAAACACCCTATATCTGCCACTCTGTCATCAGACACATTCAACAAACCTTCAAAATACTCATTCCATCTCCTTCTCACATCACCGCTACTTGTTATCACCTCCCCATTTACGCCCTTCACTGAAGTTCCCATTTGCTCCCTTGTCTTACGCACCCTATTTACCTCCTTCCAGAACATCTTTTTATTTTCCCTAAAATTTACTGATAGTCTCTCACCCCAACTCTCATTTGCCCTTTTTTTCACCTCTTGCACCTTTCTCTTGACCTCCTGTCTCTTTCTTTTATACTTCTCCCAGTCAATTGCATTTTTTCCCTGCAAAAATCGTCCAAATGCCTCTCTCTTCTCTTTCACTAATACTCTTACTTCTTCATCCCACCACTCACTACCCTTTCTAAACAGCCCACCTCCCACTCTTCTCATGCCACAAGCATCTTTTGCGCAATCCATCACTGATTCCCTAAATACATCCCATTCCTCCCCCACTCCCCTTACTTCCATTGTTCTCACCTTTTTCCATTCTGTACACAGTCTCTCCTGGTACTTCCCCACACAGGTCTCCTTCCCAAGCTCACTTACTCTCACCACCTTCTTCACCCCAACATTCACTCCTCTTTTCTGAAAACCCATACTAATCTTCACCTTAGCCTCCACAAGATAATGATCAGACATCCCTCCAGTTGCACCTCTCAGCACATTAACATCCAAAAGTCTCTCTTTCGCACGCCTGTCAATTAACACGTAATCCAATAACGCTCTCTGGCCATCTCTCCTACTTACATAAGTATACTTATGTATATCTCGCTTTTTAAACCAGGTATTCCCAATCATCAGTCCTTTTTCAGCACATAAATCTACAAGCTCTTCACCATTTCCATTTACAACACTGAACACCCCATGCATACCAATTATTCCCTCAACTGCCACATTACTCACCTTTGCATTCAAATCACCCATCACTATAACCCGGTCTCGTGCATCAAAACCGCTAACACACTCATTTAGCTGCTCCCAAAACACTTGCCTCTCATGATCTTTCTTCTCATGCCCAGGTGCATATGCACCAATAATCACCCACCTCTCTCCATCAACTTTCAATTTTACCCATATTAATCGAGAATTTACTTTCTTACATTCTATCACATACTCCCACAACTCCTGTTTCAGGAGTATTGCTACTCCTTCCCTTGCTCTTGTCCTCTCACTAACCCCTGACTTCACTCCCCAGACATTTCCAAACCACTCTTCCCCTTTACCCTTGAGCTTCGTTTCACTCAGAGCCAAAACATCCAGGTTCCTTTCCTCAAACATACTACCTATCTCTCCTTTTTTCACATCTTGGTTACATCCACACACATTTAGGCACCCCACTCTGAGCCTTCGAGGAGGATGATCACTCCCCGCGTGACTCCTTCTTCTGTTTCCCATTTTAGAAAGTTAATACAAGGAGGGGAGGATTTCCGGCCCCCCGCTCCCGTCCCCTCTAGTCGCTTTCTACGACACGCGAGGAATACGTGGGAAGTATTCTTTCACCCCTATCCCCAGGGATAATATACATATATATATACATATACACACACACACACACACACACACATATGCACATACACACACACACACACACATACATATATATACATATGAAAAATGTAAGAAACAATTTAGAAAACAAACTTTTAGCTTGAAATGAATGAAAAAAATGAATGTCACATAATGGTTCAACCTCTGGCTATGGAAAGGAAATGTACAATTTATTCACACAAACGTCAATAGCAGTTCTCATCAATTTCACCACTGTGTCAATAAGCTTCAATGTCTAAGCTACATTTTTCTCCAACTTCACTATTTTCTTGTCAAAAACACCATGCATGAAAACTATCAGTCCATTAACACAACTATAAACATTTACTTCCCCTTTATATATATATATATATATATATATATATATATATATATATATATATATATATATATATATATATATATATATATATATATATATATATATATATCTGTGTGTGCATACACATGTATTCGTTGAGATGTATAGATATGTACATTTGCGTGTGTGGACGTGTAAGTATATACATGTGTATATGGGTGGGTTGGGCCATTCTTCAGTCTGTTTCCTTGCGCTACCTCGCTAACGCGGGAGACAGCGACAAAGGAAAATGATGATAATGATAATGAAAATATACATATATATATATATATATATATATATATATATATATATTTTTTTTTTGTTTTGTTTTATACTTTGTCGCTGTCTCCCGCGTTTGCGAGGTAGCGCAAGGAAACAGACGAAAGAAATGGCCCAACCCCCCCCCCCCATACACATGTATATACATACGTCCACACACGCAAATATACATACCTACACAGCTTTCCATGGTTTACCCCAGACGCTTCACATGCCCTGCTTCAATCCACTGACAGCACGTCAACCCCGGTATACCACATCGCTCCAATTCACTCTATTCCTTGCCCTCCTTTCACCCTCCTGCATGCTCAGGCCCCGATCACACAAAATCTTTTTCACTCCATCTTTCCACCTCCAATTTGGTCTCCCTCTTCTCCTTGTTCCCTCCACCTCCGACACATATATCCTCTTGGTCAATCTTCCTCACTCATCCTCTCCATGTGCCCAAACCACTTCAAAACACCCTCTTCTGCTCTCTCAACCACGCTCTTTTTATTTCCACACATCTCTCTTACCCTTACGTTACTGACTCGATCAAACCACCTCACACCACACATTGTCCTCAAACATCTCATTTCCAGCACATCCATCCTCCTGCGCACAACTCTATCCATAGCCCACGCCTCGCAACCATACAACATTGTTGGAACCACTATTCCTTCAAACATACCCATTTTTGCTTTCCGAGATAATGTTCTCGACTTCCACACATTCTTCAAGGCCCCCAGGATTTTCGCCCCCTCCCCCACCCTATGATCCACTTCCGCTTCCATGGTTCCATCCGCTGCCAGATCCACTCCCAGATATCTAAAACACTTCACTTCCTCCAGTTTTTCTCCATTCAAACGCACCTCCCAATTGACTTGACCCTCAACCCTACTGTACCTAATAACCTTGCTCTTATTCACATTTACTCTTAACTTTCTTCTTCCACACACTTTTCCAAACTCAGTCACCAGCTTCTGCAGTTTCTCACATGAATCAGCCACCAGCGCTGTATCATCAGCGAACAACAACTGACTCACTTCCCAAGCTCTCTCATCCCCAACAGACTTCATACTTGCCCCTCTTTCCAAAACTCTTGCATTTACCTCCCTAACAACCCCATCCATAAACAAATTAAACAACCATGGAGACATCACACACCCCTGCCGCAAACCTACATTCACTGAGAACCAATCACTTTCCTCTCTACCTACACGTACACATGCCTTACATCCTCGATAAAAACTTTTCACTGCTTCTAACAACTTTCCTCCCACACCATATATTCTTAATACCTTCCACAGAGCATCTCTATCAACTCTATCATATGCCTTCTCCAGATCCATAAATGCTACATACAAATCCATTTGCTTTTCTAAGTATTTCTCACATACATTCTTCAAAGCAAACACCTGGTCCACACATCCTCTACCACTTCTGAAACCACACTGCTCTTCCCCAATCTGATGCTCTGTACATGCCTTCACCCTCTCAATCAATACCCTCCCATATAATTTACCAGGAATACTCAACAGACTTATACCTCTGTAATTTGAGCACTCACTCTTATCCGATTTGCCTTTGTACAATGGCACTATGCACGCATTCCACCAATCCTCAGGCACCTCACCATGAGTCATACATACATTAGATAACCTTACCAACCAGTCAACAATACAGTCACCCCCTTTTTTAATAAATTCCACTGCAATACCATCCAAACCTGCTGCCTTGCCGGCTTTCATCTTCCGCAAAGCTTTCACTACCTCTTCTCTGTTTACCAAATCATTTTCCCTAACCCTCTCACTTTGCACACCACCTCGACCAAAACACCCTATATCCGCCACTCTATCATCAAACACATTCAACAAACCTTCAAAATACTCACTCCATCTCCTTCTCACATCCCCACTACTTGTTATCACCTCCCCACTTGCACCCTTCACCGAAGTTCCCATTTGCTCCCTTGTCTTACGCACTTTATTTACCTCCTTCCAGAACATCTTTTTATTCTCCCTAAAATTTAATGATACTCTCTCACCCCAAATCTCATTTCCCTTTTTTTCACCTCTTGCACCTTTCTCTTGACCTCCTATCTCTTTCTTTTATACATCTCCCACTCAATTGCATTTTTTCCCTGCAAAAATCGTCCAAATGCCTCTCTCTTCTCTTTCACTAATACTCTTACTTCTTCATCCCACCACTCACTACCCTTTCTAATCAACCCACCTCCCACTCTTCTCATGCCACAAGCATCTTTTGCGCAATCCATCACTGATTCCCTAAATACATCCCATTCCTCCCCCACTCCCCTTACTTCCATTATTCTCACCTTTTTCCATTCTGTACTCAGTCTCTCCTGGTACTTCCTCACACAGGTCTCCTTCTCAAGCTCACTTACTCTCACCACCCTCTTCACCCCAACATTCACTCTTCTTTTCTGAAAACCCATACAAATCTTCACCTTAGCCTCCACAAGATAATGATCAGACATCCCTCCAGTTGCACCTCTCAGCACATTAACATCCAAAAGTCTCTCTTTCGCACGCCTGTCAATTAACACGTAATCCAATAACGCTCTCTGGCCATCTCTCCTACTTACATAAGTATACTTATGTATATCTCGCTTTTTAAACCAGGTATTCCCAATCATCAGTCCTTTTTCAGCACATAAATCTACAAGCTCTTCACCATTTCCATTTACAACACTGAACACCCCATGTATACCAATTATTCCCTCAACTGCCACATTACTCACCTTTGCATTCAAATCACCCATCACTATGACCCGGTCTCGTGCATCAAAACCACTAACACACTCATTCAGCTGCTCCCAAAACACTTGCCTCTCATGATCTTTCTTCTCATGCCCAGGTGCATATGCACCAATAATCACCCACCTCTCTCCATCAACTTTCAGTTTTACCCATATTAATCGAGAATTTACTTTCTTACACTCTATCACATACTCCCACAACTCCTGTTTCAGGAGTATTGCTACTCCTTCCCTTGCTCTTGTCCTCTCACTAACCCCTGACTTTACTCCCCAGACATTCCCAAACCACTCTTCCCCTTTGCCCTTGAGCTTCGTTTCACTCAGAGCCAAAACATCCAGGTTCCTTTCCTCAAACATACTACCTATCTCTCCTTTTTTCACATCTTGGTTACATCCACACACATTTAGGCACCCCACTCTGAGCCTTCGAGGAGGATGAGCACTCCCCGCGTGACTCCTTCTTCTGTTTCCCATTTTAGAAGTTAATACAAGGAGGGGAGGATTTCTGGCCCCCCGCTCCCGTCTCCTCTAGTCGCTTTCTACGACACGCGAGGAATACGTGGGAAGTATTCTTTCACCCCTATCCCCAGGGATAATATACATATATATTTACATATACACATACACACACATACACACACACACGCACATATACACACACACACACATACATATATATACATATGAGAAATGTAAGAAACAATTTAGAAAACTGAAACTTCTAGCTTGAAATGAATGAAAAAAAGAATGTCACATAAGTGTTCAACCTCTGGCTATGGAAAAAAGGAAATGTATAATTTATTTACACAAACGTCAATGGTAGTTCTCATCAATTTAACCACTGTATCAATAAGCTTCAACGTCTAAGCTACATTTTTCTGCAATTTCACTATTTTCCTTCACATTTTCAATTGTGTCTGAAGGTTCTACTTCAAGAGTGATTGTAGAACCTTCAGACACAATTGAAAATGTGAAGGAAAATAGTGAAATTGGAGAAAAATGTAGCTTAGACATTGAAGCTTATTGATACAGTGGTTAAATTGATGAGAACTGCCATTGACGTTTGTGTAAATAAATTATACATTTCCTTTTTTCCATAGCCAGAGGTTGAACCATTATGTGACAATCTTTTTTTTCATACATTTCAAGCTAGAAGTTTCAGTTTTCTAAATTGTTTCTTACATTTCTCATATGGATATATATGTATGTGTGTGTATATATATATATATATATATATATATATATATATATATATATATATATATATATATATATATATATATATATATATATATATATATATATATATATATATATATATATATATATATATATATATATATATATATATATATATATATATTTTTTTTTTTTTTCATACTATTCGCCATTTCCTGCGTTTGCGAGGTAGCGTTAAGAACAGAGGACTGGGCCTTAGAGGGAAAATCCTCACCTGGCCCCCTTCTCTGTTCCTTCTTTTGGAAAATTATAAAAAAAACGAGAGGGGAGGATTTCCAGCCACCCGCTCCCTTCCCTTTTAGTTGCCTTCTACGACACGCAGGGAACACGTGGGAAGTATTCTTTCTCCCCTATCCCCAGGGATAATATATATATATATATATGTATATATATATATATATATATATATATATATATACGAATAAAGTGCATATGAACGCGCAACTTCATAGAACATACAAACCTCCAACAGCCAGGATCGAACCTGGCACCCCTGTGCAAGAGGCAGGCATGCTAACCGCTAGGCTATGGGACTGTATAATAGGAAACAACTATTCGAAATACTGAGTACTGAGTTTTACCGAACCTAACTGTACAACGCGGAGGTATATGAATACGAATAAAATGCATATGAACGCGCACCTTCATACAACATACAGTCCCATAGCCTAGCGGTTAGCATGCCTGCCTCTTGCACAGGGGTCCCAGGCTGGATCCTGGCTGTTGGAGTTTTGTATGATATATATGTATATATGTATACATATATATATATATATATATATATATATATATATATATATATATATATATATATATATATATATATATATATATATATATATATATATATATATATATATATATATATATGTATATATATATATATATATATATATATATATATATATATATATATATATATATATATATATATATATATATATATATATATATATACATATATATATATATATATATATATATATATATATATATATATATATATATATATATATATATATATATATATATATATATATATATATATATATATATATATATATATATATATATATATACGCCATTTGGTAAACATGTTTACCAAATGGCATCCTAGCTTCGTCTCTTCGATGTATATCAACTGACTTATATTTCTCTCTTGTGTCTCCCCTGATGATGTGATTATTACACGAAAATGCACTTGGGAACTTTTCGTGTTTCATTTTCCCCGTGCACTCATAGAAATATCTTGATGACGCGTGAAATTGTGATCCTTTCCAATATATATATATATATATATATATATATATATATATATATATATATATATATATATATATATATATATATATATATATATATATATATATATATATATATATATATATATATATAAGGGTAAGAGAGATGTGTGGAAATAAAAAGAGCGTGGTTGAGAGAGCAGAAGAGGGTGTTTTGAAATGGTTCGGGCACATGGAGAGAATGAGTGAGGAAAGATTGACCAAGAGAATATATGTGTCGGAGGTGGAGGGAACGAGGAGAAGAGGGAGACCAAATTGGAGGTGGAAAGTTGGAGTGAAAAAGATTTTGTGTGATCGGGGCCTGAACATGCAGGAAGGTGAAAGAAGGGCAAGGAATAGAGTGAATTGGAGCGATGTGGTATACTGGGGTTGACGTGCTGTCAGTGGATTGAATCAAGGCATGTGAAGCTTCTGGGGTGAACCATGGAAAGCTGTGTAGGTATGTATATTTGCGTGTGTGGACGTATGTATATACATGTGTATGGGTGTGGGTTGGGCCATTTCTTTCGTCTGTTTCCTTGCGCTACCTCGCAAACGCGGGAGACAGCGGCAAAAAAAAAAAAAAAAAAAAAATATATATATATATATATATATATATATATATATATATATATATATATATATATATATATATTTTTTTTTTTCTTTTCATACTATTCGCCATTTCCCGCGTTGGCGAGGTAGCTTTAGGAACAGAGGACTGAGCCTTTGAGGGAAATCCCCACTTGGCCCCCTTCTCTGTTCCTATCTTTGAAAAATCAAAAAATGAGAGTGGAGGATTTCCAACCCCCCGCTCCCTTCCCTTTTAGTCACCTTCTACGACACTCAGAGAATACATGTGAAGTATTCTTTCTCCCCTATCCGTATATATATATATATATATATATATATATATATATATATATATATATATATATATATATATATATATATATATAAATATATATATATATATATATATATATATATATATATATATTTTTTTTTTTTTTTTTTTTTTTTTTTATACTTTGTCGCTGTCTCCCGCGTTTGCAAGGTAGCGCAAGGAAACAGACGAAAGAAATGGCCCAACCCCCCCCCCCATACACATGTACATACACACGTCCACACACGCAAATATACATACCTACACAGCCTTCCATGGTTTACCCCAGACGCTTCACATGCCTTGCTTCAATCCACTGACAGCACGTCAACCCCGGTATACCACATGACTCCAATTCACTCTATTTCTTGCCCTCCTTTCACCCTCCTGCATGTTCAGGCCCCGATCACACAAAATCCTTTTCACCTAAGAGGTGGAAGAGGTAAAAAAGAGGGCAAATAAGAGTTGCGTTGACAGAGTTCCATTGATATATATATATATATTCATATATATATATATATATATATATATATATATATATATATATATATATATATATATATATATATATATATATATATATATATATATATATATATATATATATATATATTGTCCCTGGGGATAGGGGAGAAAGAATACTTCCCACGTATTCCCTGCGTGTCGTAGAAGGCGACTGAAAGGGGAGGGAGCGGGGGGGCTGGAAATCCTCCCCTCTAGTTTTTTTTCTATTCCAAAAGAAGGAACAGAGAAGGGGGCCAGGTGAGGATGCTCCCTCAGAGGCCCAGTCCTCTGTTCTTAACGCTACCTTGCTGATGCGGGAAATGGCGAATAGTTTGAAAAAAATATATGTATATATATATATATATATATATATATATATATATATATATACATATATATATATATATATATATATATATATATATATATATATATATATATATATATATATATTTGTATATATATATATATATATTTAATAATAGAAGATTCAATGATATTTCTCTTGGTAATAGAGTTGCCTTTAGCAACAATAATTCTGTAAAGATTATCTTAATCAGGAATTCACTAGAAAATTCTCTTGGTTGCATCATTAAGTTCCTTGTGGAAACTGTGATAAATTTTTTATTGGTTAGACTGGTAAGGATCTTTCTGTTAGACTTAAGCAACATAAATATAGTATAAGAATGGGACAAGAATCAAATGCCTTGTTTAATCATGTTAAAAACTATGATCATTGTATTGACTGGAGTAACGCCAACTCAGTTGTTAACTCTAACTCTATTACCAAGAGAAATATCATTGAATCTTGTATTATTAAATACACAAAGAATTATAATCTTAATATTAGTGATGGCCTGTACAAATTAGATAACTTTATTGTTGATAAGATTTGTAAAATGATAAATTCATGAACGCTCGTTGTATGTTTTGGACAATCACATGTTTACCAAATGGCGTCCTAGCTTCTTCTCTTCGATGTATATCAACTGACTATTATATTTCTCTATTGTATCTCCCCTGATGATGTGATTATTACACGAAAGTGCACTTGGGAACTTTTCGTGTTTCATTTTCCCCGTGGACTCATAGGAATATCTTGATCACGCGCAAAATTGTGATCCTTTCCAAAAATATATATATGTATATATATATATATATATATATATATATATATATATATATATATATATATATATATATATATATATATATATATATATATATATAAAAAAATTTTAAACTAGATATTCCCAATCACAGGTCCTTTTTCAGCCCACAAATCTACAATCTTTTCACCATTTCATTTACAACACTGAACACCCCATGTACACAAATTATTCCTTCAACTGCCACATTGTTCACCTTTGCATTCAAATCACCCATCAGAATAACCCGGTCTCCTGCATCAAAAGTACTAACGCTCTCACTCAGCTGCTCCCAAACACTTGCCTTTCTTTATCTTTCTTCTCATGCTCACGTGCATATGCACCAATAATCACCCATCACTCTGTGGAGGAGAAGGTGAAGATTTGTATAGGTTTTCAGAAAATAGGAGAGAATGTTGGGGTAAAGAAGGGTGATGAGATTAAGTGAGCTTGGGTAGGAGACTTGTGTTGGGAAGTGCGAGGAGAGACTGACTACAGAATGGAAAAAGTTGAGAACAAAGGACGAGAGGAGTGGGGGAGGGTGGGATGCATTAATGAATGCAGTGATGGCTTGCGCAAAAGATGCTTTTGGCAAGGGAAGCGTAGGAGGTGAGCGGATTTGAAAGGGTAGTGAGCGGTGGGATGAAGAAGTAAGATTATTAGTGAAAGATAAGAGTGAGGCATTGCGACGATTTTTGCAGGGAAATAATGCAAATGACTGGGAGATGTATAAAAGAAAGAGGCAGATGGTCAAGAGAGAGGTTGAAGAGGTAAAAAAGAGGGCAAATAAGAGTTGCGGTGACAGAGTTCCATTGAATTCTAGGAAAATAAAAAGATGTTTCGGAAGAAGGTAGATAAAGTGCGTAAGACAAGGGAAGAAATGGGAACATCAGAGAAAGGAGCTAATGGGGCGGTGATAAAAAGTTGTGGTGATGTAAGAAGGAGATAGAGTAATTTGAAGGTCTGTTGAATGTGTTTGATGATACAGTGGCAGATGAGTGAGGGAAGGTGTTTTGTTCGAAGTTGTGTGCAATGTGAGAGGGTCAGGGAGAATGATTTGGTAAACAGAGTGGAGTTAGTAAGAGCTTTGCGGAGGATGAAAGCTGACAACCCAGCGGGTTTGGATGGTATTGCAGAGGAATTTATTAAAAAAAGGGGGTGACAGTATTGTTGACTGGATGGTAAGGTTATTCAATGTATGTATTACTCATTGTGACGTGCTGAGGTTTGGTGTAATGCTTGCATAGTGCCATTGTACAAAGGCAAAGGGGATAAAGGTGAGTGCTCAAATTACAGAGGTTTAAGTTTGTTGAGTATTCCTGGGAGATTATATAGGAGGGTATTCATTGAGCGGGTGAAGGCGTGTAGAGAGCATGAGATTGGGGAAGAACAGTGTGGTTTCAGAAGTGGTAGAGGATGTGTGGATCAGGTGTTTCTTTTGAAGAATATATGTTAGACATAGTTAGAAAAGCAAATTATGTAGCATTTATGGATCTGGAGAAGGCATATGACAGAGTTGATTCTCACTGGAAGGTATAAAGAATATATGGTGTTGGAGGGAACTTGCTAGAAGAACTGAAATGTGTTTATCGAGGATGTAAGGCAGGTGTACGAGTAGGAAGAGAGGAAAGTGATTGTCCTCAGTGAATGTCAGTTTGAGGCAAGGGTGCGTGATGTCTCCATGCTTGTTTAATTTATGGATGTGTTTCTTAGGGAGGTGAAATTAAGAGTCTTGGAGAAAGGGGCAAGTGTGCGGTATGTTGTGGATGACAGGGCTTGGGAACTGAATCACTTGTTTTCAAATGGTTTGGTCATACGGAGAGAATGAGTGAGGAAAGATTAACAAAAAGGAAATATATGTCTAAGTTGCAGGGAAAGAGGAGAAGTGGGAGACCACATTGGAGGTGGAAGGATGGAGTGAAAAAGATTTTGAGTGATCGGGACCTGAACATGCGGGAGGATGAAAGGCGTGCAAGGAATAGAGTGAAATGGAATAATGTGGTATACCGAGGTCGATAAACTGTTAATGGATTGAACCAGGAAATCAGAAGCGTCTGGGGTAAACTATGGAAAGTTTTGTGGGGTATGGATGTGGAAAGGGAGCTGTGGTTTCGATGCATTATACATGACAGCTAGAGACTGTGTGTGAGCAAATGTGGTCTTTCTGAAACTTTCCTAGCGCTACTTCGGACGCATGCGGGGGGAGGGGGTTATCATTTCATGCGTGGCGGGGTGGCAACGGGAATAAATAAAGAAAACTTTCATGTATAATGTACCGAAACCACCGCCCCCCTTCCACATCTTGGCCCCACAAAACTTTCCATGTTTCAATCCATACGCTTCACGTGCCCTGCATCAATCCAGTGACAGCACGTTGACCCCTGTACACCATATTGGTCCAACTCACTCAATTCCTTGCACGCCTTTCACCCTCTTGTATGTTCAGGTCCCGATTGCTATAAATCTTTCTCACTCGATCATTCCACCTACAATTTGGTCTTCCACTTCTCCTCGTTCCCTCCACCTCTGACACATATATCCTCTTTGTCAGTCTTCCTCACTCATTCTCTCCATGCGACCAAACCATTTCAAAACACCCTCTTCTGCTCTCTCAACCACACTCTTTTTATTTCCATACATATCTCTCACTCTTTCATAACTTACACGATCAAACCTCCTCACATTACATATTGTCGTCAAACACCTCATTTCCAACACCTCCACTCTCCTCCGCACAACTCTATCTAGAGCCCACGCCTCGCAACCATATGATATTGTTGGAACCACAATTCCTTCAAACATACTCATTTTAACTTTCCGAGATAATGTTCTCGCTTTCCACACATTATCCAACGCTCCCATAACTTTCGCCCCCTTCCCAACCTTGTGACTCACTTCGGCTTCCATGGTTCCATTCCCTACCAAATCCACTCCCAGATATCTAAAACACTTCACTTCCTGCAGATTTTCTCCATTCAAAAATACCTCTCAATTCATTTGTCCCTCAACCCTACTATACCGAATAACATTCTTATTCACCTTTACTCTGGGCTTTCTTCTTCCACACACTTTACCAAAGTCAGTCAACAGCTTCTGCAGTTTCTCACCCAAATTGGTCACTAGCGCTCTATCATCAGCGAACAACAATTGACTCACTTCCCAAGCCCTCTCATCCACAATTGACTGCATACCTGCCCCTCTCTCCAAACTCTTGCATTCACCTCCCTAACACCCCTTTCCATAAACAAATTAGACAACCATGGAGACATCATGCACCCCTGCGGCAACCAACACTCAATGAAAACAAAACACTTTCCTCTCTTCCTACTCGTACATCTGCCTTACATCCGCGATAAAAACTTTTCACTGCTTCTAGCAAATTGCCTCCCACACCGTATATTCTTAATACCTTCGACAGAGAACCTCTATCCACTCTATCATATTCCTTCTCCACATCCATAAATGCTACATACAAATCCATTTGCTTTCCTAAGTATTTCTCACGTACATTCTTCAAAGGAAACACCTGATTCACACATCCTCTACCACTTCTGAAACCACACTGCCCTTCCACAATCTGATGTTCTGTATATCCTTTCGCCCTCTCAATCAATACCCTCCAATACAATTTCCCAGGAATAATCAACAAACCTTCACCTCTGTAATGTGAGCACTCACCTTTATCCCCTTTGCCTTTGTACAATGGCACTATCAATGCATTCCGCCAATCCTCAGGCACCTCACGATGAGTCTTATCCTTACCAACGAGTCAACAACACAGTCACCCACTTATTTATTAAATAACACTGCAGTTCCAGCCAAACCCGCTGCCTTGCTGGCTTTCATCTTCCTCAAAGCTTTTACTACCTTTTCTCTGTTTACCAAATCATTCTCCTTAACCCTCACACTTTACACACCACTTCCATCAAAACACCATATGTCTGCCACTTTATCACGTAACACATTTAACAAACCTTCAAAATACTCACTCCATCTCCTCACATCACCACTACTTGTTATTATCTCCCCATTAGCCCCCTTCACTGATGTAAAGTAAGGGTAAGAGAGATGTGTGGAAATAAAAAGAGCGTGGTTGAGAGAGCAGAAGAGGGTATTTTGAAATGGTTTGGTCACATGGAGAGAATTAGTGAGGAAAGATTGACCAAGAGGATATATGTGTCGGAGGTGGAGGGAACGAGGAGAAGAGGGAGACCAAATTGGAGGTGGAAAGAGGGAGTGAAAAAGATTTTGTGTGATCGGGGCCTGAACATGCAGGAGGGTGAAAGGAGGGCAAAGAATAGAGTGAATTGGAGCGATGTGGTATACCGGGGTTGACGTGCTGTCAGTGGATTGAATCAAGGCATGTGTATGGGGGTGGGTTGGGCCATTTCTTTCGTCTGTTTCCTTGCGGTACCTCGCAAACGCGGGAGACAGCGAAAAAGCAAAAAAAAAAGAAAAGAAAAAAATATATATATATATATATATATATATATATATATATATATATATATATATATATATATATATTGTCGCTGTCTCCCGCGTTTGCAAGGTAGCGCAAGGAAACAGACGAAAGAAATGGCCCAACCTACCCCCAAACACATGTATATACATACGTCCACACACGCAAATATACATACCTACACAACTTTCCATGGTTTAACCCAGACGCTTCACATACCTTGATTCAATCCACTGAGAGCACGTCAACACCGGTATACCACATCGCTCCAATTCACTCTATTCCTTGCCCTCCTTTCACCCTCCTGCATGTTCAGGCCCCGATCACACAAAATCTTTTTCACTCCATCCTTCCACCTCCAATTTGGTCTCCCTCTTCTCCTCGTTCCCTTCACCTCCGACACATATATCCTCTTGGTCAATCTTTCCTCACTCATTCACTCCATATGACCAAACCATTTCAAAACACCCTCTTCTGCTCTCTCAACCACGCTCTTTTCATTTCCACACATCTCTCTTACCCTTACGTTACTTACTCGATCAAACCACCTTACACCACACATTGTCCTCAAACATCTCATTTCCAGCACATCCATCCTCCTGCGCACAACTCTATCCATAGCCCACGCCTCGCAACCATACAACATTGTTGGAACCGCTATTCCTTCAAACATACCCATTTTTGCTTTCCGAGATAATGTTCTCGACTTCCACACATTCTTCAAGGCTCCCAGAATTTTCGCCCCCTCCCCCACCCTATGATCCACTTCCGCTTCCATGGTTCCATCCGCTGCCATATCTACTCCCAGATATCTAAAACACTTCACTTCCTCTAGTTTTTCTCCATTCAGACTCACCTCCCAATTGACTTGACCCTCAACCCTCAAGTTGTTAGAAGCAGTGAAAAGTTTTTATCGAGGATGTAAGGCATGTGTACGTGTAGGAAGAGAGGAAAGTGATTGGTTCTCAGTGAATGTAGGTTTGCGGCAGGGGTGTGTGATGTCTCCATGGTTGTTTAATTTGTTTATGGATGGGGTTGTTAGGGAGGTGAATGCAAGAGTTTTGGAAAGAGGGGCAAGTATGAAGTCTGTTGGGGATGAGAGAGCTTGGGAAGTGAGTCAGTTGTTGTTCGCTGATGATACAGCGCTGGTGGCTGATTCATGTGAGAAACTGCAGAAGCTGGTGACTGAGTTTGGTAAAGTGTGTGGAAGAAGAAAGTTAAGAGTAAATGTGAATAAGAGCAAGGTTATGAGGTACAGTAGGGTTGAGGGTCAAGTCAATTGGGAGGTGAGTTTGAATGGAGAAAAACTGGAGGAAGTGAAGTGTTTTAGATATCTGGGAGTGGATATGGCAGCGGATGGAACCATGGAAGCGGAAGTGGATCAGAGGGTGGGGGAGGGGGCGAAAATTCTGGGAGCCTTGAAGAATGTGTGGAAGTCGAGAACATTATCTCGGAATGCAGAAATGGGTATGTTTGAAGGGATAGTGGTTCCAACAATGTTGTATGGTTGCGAGGCGTGGGCTATGGATAGAGTTGTGCGCAGGAGGATGGATATGCTGGAAATGAGATGTTTGAGGACAATGTGTGGTGTGAGGTGGTTTGATCGAGCAAGTAACGTAAGGGTAAGAAAGATGTGTGGAAATAAGAAGAGCGTGGTTGAGAGAGCAGAACAGTGTGTTTTGAAATGGTTTGGGCACATGGAGAGAATGAGTGAGGAAAGATTGACCAAGAGGATATATGTGTGTATATGTGCGTATATATATATATATATATATATATATATATATATATATATTTTTTAACTTTTTGAAATGGGAAACAGAAGAAGGAGTCACGCGGGGAGTGCTCATACTCCTCGAAGGCTCAGATTGGTGTGCCTAAATGTGTGTGGATGTAACCAAGATGTGAAAAAAGGAGAGATAGGTAGTATGTTTGAGGAAAGGAACCTGGATGTTTTGGCTCTGAGGGAAACTAAGCTCAAGGGTGAAGGGGAAGAGTGGTTTGGGAATGTCTTGGGAGTAAAGTCAGGGGTTAGTGAGAGGACAAGAGCAAGGGAAGGAGTAGCAGTACTCCTGAAACAGGAATTGTGGGAGTACGTGATAGAATGTAAGAACGTAAATTCTCGATTAATATGGGTAAAACTGAAAGTTGATGGAGAGAGATGGGTGATTATTGGTGAATATGCAACTGGGCATGAGAAGAAAGATCATGAGAGGCAAGTGTTTTGGGAGCAGCTGAATGAGTCTATTAGTGGTTTTGATGCACGAGACCGGGTTATAGTGATGGGTGATTTGAATGCAAAGGTGAGTAATGTGGCAGTTGAGGGAATAATTGGTATACATGGGGTGTTCAGTGTTGTCAATGGAAATGGTGAAGAGCTTGTAGATTTATGGTCTGAAAAAGGACTGATGATTGGGAATACCTGGTTTAAAAAGCGAGATATACATAAGTATACTTATGTAAGTAGGAGAGATGGCCAGAGAGGGTTATTGTATTACGTGTTAATTGACAGGCATGAGAAGAGTGTGAGGTGGGTTGATTAGAAAGGGTAGTGAGTGGTGGGATGAAGAAGTAAGATTATTAGTGAAAGAGAAGAGAAAGGCATTTGAACGATTTTTGCAGGGAAAAAATGCAATTGAGAGTGAGAGGTATAAAAGAAAGAGACAGGAGATCAAGAGAAAGGTGCAAGAGGTGAAAAAGAGGGCAAATGAGAGGTGGGGTGAGAGAGTATCATTAAATTTTAGGGAGAATAAAAAGATGTTCTGGAAGGAGGTCAATAAAGTGCGGTAAAAACAATGGAGCAAATGGGAACTTCATGTGAGGGCGCAAATGGGGAGTTGATAAAAAAGTTAGTGGTGTGTGAGGAATGGAGTGCGTATTTTTGAAGGTTTGTTCATATGTTTGATGATAGAGTGGGAGTTATAGGTGTTTGGTTAAGGTGGTGTGCAAAGTGGAGGGTTAGGGAAAATGATTTGGTTAACCAGCGAAGAGGTAGTTAAAAAGCTTTGCGGAAACATAAAGCCGCCAAGGCAGCAGGTTTGGAT